>NC_050521.1:799749-816048 GCF_002922805.2 Oryzias melastigma | reverse complement strand
GACCCAGTATGTACCAGCCAGACCTCTCCGGTCATCTGGATCCAGCTTTTTGTCAGTTCCTAGAGTAAAAACTAAACATAGAGAAGCTGCATTCAGCTTCTATGCTCCACAGATCTGGAACAGACTTTCAGAAAGTCTTAGATCAGCTGAAACACTCAGTGTATTTAAATCCAGGTTAAAGACCCACCTCTGCTCAGCTGCATTTGACTAGTATGTATCCAAATGTTTAAATCCACAGTTTATGCTTGATTTTGAATTCAGTTCTTTTTACTTTCTTTTTATAATCACATCTTTATTATTCCTTTTGATTGTTTATTTGAATGTCTTATTTACAGCACTCGTAATATTCCCTCTACATGCTACACAAATAAAATGGCTTTTTATTCTGGCCACACCCACTGGTGATTACTCAATCAAGTTTTTAAAACAATTTTGGTACAACATCATTCTACTTTCCCTCTTCTCTAAATCACAAATGCCATCATCCAACCAGTGATGCTCCAACAGCACCTAGCTTTTCAAATGTCTTCTTTTGTTTCATTTTTTTTTAACATTTCTTGTAGTTTTTTTTTTTAAATTACTTCTGTTTTTGATTTTTTTCTTTGAGTTTTAATTTCTAAAATGTAACATTTTGTTTATTGTTGTAGTAATCTTTGTTTTGTTTTTTCTGTTAAATGATTTGTTGGTTTTATTTGCACTTTAGGGCCACCGTACTTTCGTCCAGGCGCTCAAGAACATGAAACCTCAGATTTCCATTAGAGTCTGATTGTAAAAGGCTAATTAAAAAATAAAGTATATAAATGGTGTGGATATGAAAGAAATACAGGAGCTTGGAGTGTTCCGTTTGGTTATTAGTGTACCAAACAAAGGTGGTAACATTACTAGGCAGCAAAGTATATACAGTATTTACAAGTTATGCTCATATTTATACTGACTGGTTAAATAAGGAGAAGCCTTCATGTTGAAGGACTTTTAGCTTTTCTGACAGATTTGGAGACTTGAATGATTTCTAAATATATTTTCCTGAACTCAGATAAAACAGATCTTGTGGGTCTGGAACTTGAATTCTTTGTGGATTGACTTGGTAAGAATATAATCACAATGGATGGTCGCCTCCAGTTCTACTGAGATGAAGGCTTGAGGCTGAACTCACACATAACTCATGTTTCCAGAATTTATTTTCATCTGAACCATATTTTTATTTCAGGAACATTCTGTCTCAGAAAGATGCAGAGAAGTGTGTTCATGCATGTGTTATTTCAAAGCTAGAGTGTGGGGATTCTTCAATATTAGGCTGTTCTAAAACTTCTCTACAGAGCCTTCGGATGCTTAAAGAGTTTAGAACCCAGGCTTATTAGCATAATTTAGAATTATCTCACAAAAACATAAACCTTTAAATATAAAAGCTCCATGTTTTCTCAAAGTCTCATACTCTTCTAACAGAGCACCTTATTCTCAATTTGGATTTATCAGGCTCCTCATTTGTGGAATCAACTTCCTGTTTCTGTTCTGGAGGCAGACAAATGTCTTTAAAACTTTCTTATTTAGAGGTTTCTTTCTGAATTTCTGTTCAGATGAAATTTTACTTTCCACTGTCACCTTCTGCTTTGTCACAAACAGGCAGACAGCTGGTTTCACGTGCAGCAGGTTTATTAATAGTCCACAGAATAAGCAGGGTCAGACAGGCAGAGGTCATACACGGGCATGGGATCATCCGAGACGAGCGAGAAGATGAGTCAGAGTCCAGGCGAGGGTCAGGGGCAGGCGGCAGGCAATCAGAATAGCAGGGTCGGAGGCAGAAGATCAGGTCAGGAGTAAACGCTCAGAATTGCAGGCAGGGTGGCACAAACAAAGCTTCGCGGAGAGTGAAGTGTGGAGCCAGACTATATGCTGAGGTGGTGATGAGGTGATGGGAAGCAGCTGATGCTGATGAGTCCAGGTGAGGGCAGGTGGTGAGCTCAGAACTCTGGTGAGCGCTCCCTCTGGTGACTGGAGACGGTAGCAGCAGGTTGCTCCATGACAGAGCCCTCCCCCTGCGAGCGGCTCCGGAAGCGAGGAACCCTCCGACGCCGAGGTCGTCCACGGGCTCGGGGAGCAGGCCTGTCTGGGTGGCGATGGTGGAACTCACTGATCAGGGAGGGGTCAAGGATGTCATCAGCAGTGACCCAGGAGCGTTCTTCTGGGCCGTACCCCTCCCAATCCACCAGATACTGAAGCCGACCCCCCCGGCGCCGGGAGTCCAGGAGCTCCTTGACGAGGTAGGCCGCCTCACCCTCCACCATCACCGGGGGTATCTCAACCTCCGATTGTCCAGAATGAGACTCCGCTTCCGGGCGATCACCAGCGGGTTTCAGCAGGGAGACGTGGAAGGTGGGTGAGACGCGGTATTCTGGAGGCAACTGCAGGCGATAGGACACAGGGGTGATCTGACGGAGAACCTTGAAAGGCCCCACATACCTCGGACTGAGCTTCTTGCAGGGGAGCCGCAGTCGAAGGACTCGGGTCGAGAGCCATACCCACTGGCCGGGAACCAGATCGGGCCCTGGACGCCTGCGCCGATCGGCCTGCACCTGGGTGCGGCGAACAGCATGTTGGAGCTGCACATGCGCCGCCTCCCACGTCTCCTCACATCGACGGAACCACTCGTCCACAGTTGGCAGCTCGGTGGATCCACCCGACCAGGGGAAGAATGGAGGTTGAACCCCCAGCACACACTGAAAGGGGGTGAGTCCTGTGGCAGCCTTCCTGAGGAAATTTTGGGCATATTCTGCCCAAACCAGGAATCGACTCCAGTCCTCTTGGTGTCAACTGCAGTAGGTGCGGAGGAACCTTGTTACTTCCTGGTTCAGGCGTTCCACTTGGCCGTTAGATTGAGGATGGTAGCCGGAGGTGAGGCTCACATTTATGCCCAGACCCTTGCACATGGCTTGCCACACCCGAGAGGTGAACTGCGGACCACGATCTGACACGATGTCCTCCGGGAGACCGTAGTGCCGGAACACGTGGTCGAGGAGCTGCTCTGCGGTTTCCAGAGCCGTGGGCAGCTTGGGTAAAGGAATCAGCCGGCAGGCCTTTGAAAAACGGTCAATAACAGAGAGGATAGTGGTATTACCTCTTGACCGGGGAAGATCAGTGATGAAGTCCACTGCGATGTGAGACCAGGGACGATGTGGAATGGGCAGTGGTTGCAGGAGGCCGGCTGGAAGCTGTCTTGGTGATTTAGCTGTTTGACAGGCAGCACACCGGGTGACGTACTGGGCTACGTCTGCCTGTAATGTGGGCCACCAAAAGGTATTTGTGGTTAAGGCCTGTGTGCCAGCCATACCTGGGTGTCCGGCTGCTGGAGAGTCATGCACAAGGTGCAGAACCTTTTGTCTATGAGACGGAGGAACATACACCTTATCACCTGGGCAGGATGGTGGTGGCGCCTCCGCTGCGTTGAGCTCAGCCAGCTCAGTCATAACGTCCCATTGCACAGGAGCCAGGATCAATGATGAGGGCAGGACAGTCTCAGGAGCTTCCGACCCCTCCCCAGAGTCGTCATAGAGACAAGATAGGGCGTCGGCCTTTCCGTTCTTCGAGCCTGGGCGATAGGTGATCTGGAAACAGAAGCGTGAGAAGAACAGGGACCAGCGTGCCTGTCGTGGGTTTAACCGCTTGGCGGTCTTGATGTATTCCAGGTTCTTGTGGTCAGTTAGAACCAGGAAAGGCTGAGCCGACCCTTCTAGCCAGTGTCTCCATTCGGAGAACGCCTCCTTCATGGCCAGCAGTTCTCGGTCACCCACGCCGTAGTTTCGCTCTGCATTATTTAACTTCCTGGAAAAGTAGGCACACGGAAACATCTTGGCTGGTTGACCCTGGTGTTGCGACAGCACCGCTCCTATTCCCGTGGCAGAGGCATCCACCTCCACGATGAACTGTGCACCTGGGTCCGGGTGCCGGAGGATAGGTGCCTGAGTGAAGCGCTGCTTCAGTGTCTGGAACGCCTTTGCTGCAGCTGGAGTCCAGGTCAAGCGTTTGGGAGCCCCCTTCAGGAGGGCAGTGAGAGGAGCTGCCACCATGCTGAAGCCACGGATGAAACGCCTGTAGAAGTTGGCAAACCCGATGAACCTTTGCAGCTCCCTGACAGTGGTTGGCTGAGGCCACTGTTGTACAGCCTCCACCTTGGTCTGGTCCATGGCCACGCCCTCTGCGCTGATCACGTATCCCAGAAATGCGATGGAGGTCCTGTGAAACTCGCATTTCTCCCCCTTAACATACAGCTGGTGTTCGATGAGCCGCTGCAACACCTGCCGGACATGCGCAACGTGCTCCTCAAATGAATCAGAGTAAACCAAGATGTCGTCGATGTACACGACAACAAAACGTTGCAGCATGTCACGGAAAATGTCATTGACAAAAGCCTGGAATACTGAGGGAGCGTTACAGAGACCGAAGGGCATGACCAGGTACTCATAATGTCCTGAGGTGGTCGAAAAGGCGGTCTTCCATTCGTCCCCCTCCCGTATTCTGATGAGATTATAAGCGCTCCTTAAGTCCAGTTTTGTGAAAAAGCGGGCTGAGCGGAGCTGCTCCAGAGCAGAGGGAACCAGAGGCAGAGGGTAACGGTATTTCACAGTCACTTCATTCAGGTTGTGGTAGTCCACACATGGTCTCAGACCACCATCCTTCTTCTTCACAAAGAAGAAGCCAGCCGATGCAGGTGACGCCGACGGTCGGATGAAACCCTTTGCCAACTCCTCCTGGATGTAGGCCTGCATAGCAGCTGACTCAGGTTGCGACAGCGGGAACACCCGTCCTCGGGTGGGCACCGCCCCCGGCAGCAGGTCAATGGCGCAGTCGTAGGACCGATGCGGAGGGAGCTGTGTGGCACGTTGTTTGCTGAAAGCCACCTGCAGATCCCGGTATTGGACCGGGGCCCCCTGGAGGAGTGATGAGCCGCCCCTGGAGCTCACAGGGGCGGGGTGGCGCGGCTGGCGTGTTCTCAGCAGGTTGTCAAGCTTGATGGTAAGAGCGATGAGGTTATCCAATGACAGTCCCTCGTCGCGACACGCCAGCTCTCGCTGCAGCTCTGTGGTGAGTCCCTCGCGGAAAGCCGTAGTCAGCGCGCTGCTCGTCCAGTCCGTGCGCGCAGCCAGAGTTCTGAAGCGCAGCGAATAAGCGGCAGCGGTCTGCCGTTCCTGCTTGATGCCGTACAGCTGTGCTCCAGCATCTTTTCCATCCGCGGGGTGGTTAAACACCTCTCGTAACTGCTGCGTGAACGCCGTATAAGAACGGAAGGGCAACGATCCTCCAGTCCAGAGCGCAGCGATCCAGTCACGTGCAGCCCCGGTCAGCAGGGAGCACACCAGAGACACCTTGGCTTCCTCCGTCGGGTAGAGGCTGGGTTGTTGCCGCAGAAACAGTTCACATTGCATGAGAAACCCCACAGATTGCTCCGGATCCCCGCTGAACTTGTCCGGAAGCGCCATCCGTGGACCCGGCGTGTGAGCAGGTGTCGGGTCCGATGCGCGGTCAGCGGCGGCAGCTGCGGGTGACGGCTGGGAGGCTGAAAAGGCCGCAGAGGAGACGCTGCTGACAGGTGGGTTAAGCTGCAGGTGTGTCATGATGGCTTCAGTTGCAGCGTTCAGACGTTGAAGCTGGCGTCTGTGTTCGAGCAGTAACACAGCATACCCCGCCGGGTTTGTCGGGGTGGAAACTCCTGCTGCTGGATCCATGTTTGGCGAAGCTTTCTGTCACAAACAGGCAGACAGCTGGTTCCACGTGCAGCAGGTTTATTAACAGTCCACAGAATAAGCAGGGTCAGACAGGCAGAGGTCATACACGGGCATGGGATCATCCGAGACGAGCGAGAAGATGAGTCAGAGTCCAGACAGGGTCAGGGGCAGGGGCAGGCGGCAGGCAATCAGAATAGCAGGGTCGGAGGCAGAAGATCAGGTCAGGAGTAAACGCTCAGAATTGCAGGCAGGGTGGCACAAACAAAGCTTCGCGGAGAGTGAAGTGTGGAGCCAGACTATAGGCTGAGGTGGTGATGAGGTGATGGGAAACAGCTGATGCTGATGAGTCCAGGTGATGGCAGGTGGTGAGCTCAGAACTCTGGTGAGCGCTCCCTCTGGTGACTGGAGACGGTAGTAGCAGGTTGCTCCATGACATGCTTGTTCAGTTTGGGGATTATAATAGCGTATCTGTTACTCAATATACAGGTGTACACAGGTAATCAGATGTGATGATGGTGATTTGGAGAAAGAAAACCTCTGTCTTTTTTTAAATAATTCTGTTAAATTAAAAAAAAAGGTTCTTCATTTTATTTGGTTTTAACAGAAGTAGCTGTATTTAAATTTATGAGAGTTATAGTATGTTATGCTATTGTTTTTAAGATCAGATAGATACAGATAAAATACATTTTGAGTAATCTACATATTACTCTGTTTTGTTCCTAGTGTAAGGTGAGACAAAAAAAATAAATAAATAAAGTAGGGTCTTCATTTGAGAACCAGCTCAAAGATATTATGCTTCTATAGATCATCTATACAATTATGATCACCTGGCTTCACTGAAATGATCTGACAGGAATTGGATTTTAACAGTCAAATAAACAAAAATCTTTCTTATGTTTGTTTATTCTCTCTCTGTTTGTATAGCTCTTTGAGTCAAATAAACTAAGTTGAACAGACATTTGTTGATGATATTTTAGTGTTATCGTATTAAAGCATTTTCACTTGATTCTTGTTCTGAAACATAGTTTGATTGATCCATTTAATGCCAACTCTGATTGCACGACCAGCAAAATATGTGTTTTTGAAACATTTTGGTGCTGGAATTTCCTCCTGAAAGAAGCAACAAAATAACAAAAAAATAAAGGCTACATGACTTGATGAAACTGATGAAAGCATAAAAAAAATACTTAATTAAGCTTAAAATGAAAAAAAAAGGTAAAAACTGAATGAAAATGAAACAACTATGCAAGTGGAATGCTGAATTAGCAGCAGTTTAACTAAATCAGAGCCATTTAACGGCTAAAATGCAAGGACCAAAGGCTGCGATGACAGAATGTGCAGAAAGAAGTGTAATACAGATGGAAATAGTTTTGAAATGGTCATAGCACTAACAAGGCCAAACATACTTCTACACTGATGAGAAGAACAGTCTGATAATATGAAACAAATCCTGACTCATGCTATTTCATCAGAAAACATGTCTATCTGAACTAAAGGACTACAGATTGGCTATTCTGAAATTATTATAGTCTTGAGAGACTCACATGGATCCATGGAAATTCTATCCGGCCCTCCAGATCATTTTATTTTATTGTTATTAATGGCCCGAGGTTATTTTGAACCTATTTTTAACTTATAATTTTGTCAAAAAATAAATATTTTTGGCGAATAAATTGTGGAACGTATTTAAGGTTTAAGTTGATTTATTCTATTATTCATAACTATGTCAAAAAGTTACAGTTTTAAAGTTTTAAAATATGGCATTAGGTTAGATTTTTGGACAATTCTTTTGTTTACTAAGATTTTTTAGGCTATTATGGAGTTAAGCTTATATTTCAGCCACATGCTAGCTGATTTGGCTAATTTAATTTTTTTCAGTTTTTTAGGATATTTTGAAGTTAAACTTTTTTCAGCTACATGCTAGCAGTTTTGGCTAACCTGATGTTTATATATATATACATATATGTTAGGCTAAGTTGGAATTTGGCTAATATTTTAGCTGGCTATCAGCTTCAGTGTTTTCAGTTATGAGCTTAATTGTTTTTAGCTATCAATTTCAGCTTCTTCAGCGAACAAATTCAGCTTACAGCATTCACACTAGCATTAACGCTGGTAATGCTGTATGTCTAGTTCATAATTATATTAAAAACTTATGGTTTTAAATTTTTAAAAATGTCGTTTTAGAGTGTTCAATAAATGTTTATCCTGTTCGGCCTGTGACTTCAGGCGTGTTTTAGATTTTGACCCCTTGTGCGATTGAGTTTGACACCCCTGGTTTACAGGTTGCCCTAACCCCCATTCCCCTTTTGCATACGTTTAAATATTTCATTTTAGTATTAAACATTTTCACAGTGGTTAACATTTGAACAAGTGTTTTTACAGATGGATTAGTTACTCACCCCTTCATCACATCAGTCATGTTTGAGTCGTTCTCACATCAAATCTCTTCACATATAAAAAAATTTAAATGTTCTTTAATCTTCGGAACTCAAATCAATCGTGGAACTTTGAGGTCCTTAACTTCTCACATGCCCAAAAGTTCAAACCTCCGACTAATGAGTCTTCACCTCAGTCATGAATATTTCATATTGTATTAATAAAGCTGTTCTGGTAATACCTGATAATCCGCGCTGTCGGTGATGAGCACACACCTGCAGCACTGTCCTTCCTTCTGTCAGACCCTCATGTGTAACGTTCAGCTCAACTGCTGCTTTTCTGATGTCAAATTGTTCTCATGTTTCTGGGATTCATGGGAGCATTTTTACTCCACTCAGAGATTATAGTTTGGGGCAGATTATTAAGGAGTAATCTAGTTTACATTTCATGGACAGATCAGTAAAGATAGCCTTCATTGCAGCCAGATACGGGGCAGATCTTTTTAAGGAAAATGTTAAGAAATATTTACACTTAATAAGACTAATTCAGGCTTTATTTACTTCAAATGTTAGAAATGCAATAGAAGTGTTTGTGCCTGATGTTTTACTTTATTGTAATCCTGCACTAGCTATTTCATTCAAAGGAGATTATAGGCACCTTGATGCAATTCTTTAGGAAATCCAGCTTTAATATGATGACTTTCAGCTGACTTTGCTGCTGACAAAACAAGAACATTTGCTGGGCAGAAGATGCTGTTTCGTTTCATTATTTCTCTGCACAAAAAGTTTGAAAAAGCATGATAAAAGTCCCACTTTGGTAATATTTTTGTGTATTTTTAAAGCATTCTCAGTGGTCTTTAAATTATGAATATAGAGTCATTTTTTTAGGTCATAGTTTCTGTAGAGCAGCAAGAGTTTATAAATCGACCTCTGAGTTGTTGGCGCAGACTGATCTTTCCCATCATCCCTTTTACATGCTCCCCCCTAGCTTACAGCCTCTCACAACTCCAAGATAACATTGGTGGTAAAACAAAAATGGTGAGCCATATTGGATCTATCCAGTCAAACAGTTTTGATCCAGATTCCAGCTCGGACAAGGATAACAAAGACGTGTATGGATCTATTTGTCTCCAATTGGAATGGAGCAGAGGAGGGAGGTTGTGGTGTGCTTCTGTCAAGAGGTGGTGGAAGACGCAAAAGCAGGAGACGGGGCAAGATGGCAGAAAAGTATAACATTTAATAAATAAACTAAAACACAACAAAAACCAAGGAGAACCAAACTAGTGATGTAACAGAACAGAGCAGATGACGTGACACAAAAGAACAGAAACAAGACACTTATAGACCTCAGGGTAGTTAACTGAAATGAAGACCGCTGTGATTCATTACAAGCCTGAAACTGATGTGACACAGGGACAATCCAAAACAGAACATGACCAAAACCTATAACAGAAGTGACTAAAACAGAGTCCACAGTCCTCACGGCTGATTTTAGTCTGAACATTACAACATGCTTTTTCCTTTTTTTCTATCTGCTCCTGATTAGTCACATTTTGAATAAAGAAATACTCATAATGGGCTATCTTGACGATATTTTACTTCTGTGTTCACTTTATGATTAGTTAATCATTTCCGGTTGGGGTAATGGATTGTTGTTTTGGAAATAGGGGAGTCTTTCGAGTTTACAGGATGTCTTTTAGGGCTATCAAGAGTCAGTACAAATGGTGTTAGGCACATTGTTTGACTTTCTAGCAAAACATTCAAAAACAAACTGTAAATAGGATTTAAATTGTATGTGTCATCCCTCAGAGCAAACTTTGAAGGTAATTCGCTAAAGCTGATGGAAATTTGACACATTATATCTGAAGCAAAGGTTGGACATTCCTGCATTGTTCTGTGTTTTCATGTGTTTCAAGTGCATTCAAAGCTTAATGTGTTACTGGTCGCACGTATTTAATGCTAAGTCCCATTAGCTGTCACACAGCTAGAGTGTGGAGCACAGCTGGAGAAGCGATCCGGAACCTTTGTTGTATTCACCTGAACTAGAACCGTAATCTTAAGCTTAACACATAACTATCGCTGTCTAATCTTTATGACCTGTTGGTTTTGTTTCAGTGACTCCACAGCAAAGTCTTTCTAAATTTTTGTCAACATAATTATCAGTGTCAGGTAGAAGCAGTCTGACAGGTGAGGATTCCATAAGCTACCACTCGATGAAGAGGGGAGAGACTCTTCATCATTTGAGAGTAAGACCAGCAGTCTGAAAGTCACTTCAGACTTCAAGTGAAATATTCAAAAACTCTGTTGAACAGGTTATTAAATGTTCTAACATAGCTATGATTCATCTAAAGATATGTGATCATACAGGACACAGTAGCGTTTTGTGAGCACTGGGTGTTAGATGTTACAGGACGGCAAACTTTGCCTTTTTGGATGTCATTGTGTGTACATAATGACAAACTAACATACAATGTATAAAAAATTATGTAAATTAGACAATACCAGGATGAGTATACAGAGATTTATCAATGTATACAGTTAGTCAAAACCAGAAATAAATGAGCAGTCTTATTTTAAAGTGGAAATACAGCTCCATGCATAGACAATTTTATTCTTAATTGTTTTTTTTTTTTTTTTGTATTTCTCCACAACCTTAAAAAAATGCTACAAGAACTCAATAAATACACCAAAAACGATATATTTCTTTGTTGAAGTGGGTCTGTTAATAATTATTACTGTCATCCAGATATTTTCTGGTAAAAAGTACAATTATTTACAAATTTGTTTGATGCTTTTATTATTTGAGTACTTATTATCCTCACTTCCTTCAGCGTATTCCTGCTTTTTCTCACTTGTGTGGTTTTTATGAAAAGTTTTGTCTTAGTTTAGTTAGAATTCATCCAACTTCAGCATCCCAGCTCTCAGCGTTCACATAAATATTTTCTTTCAGTTCTTTCTGTTTTGTTTTTTTCAGTTTTGTGTGCGATTTATTAGTCTCATTGTTATTACGGAGTGTAGAGGCTGTTTGATGGTTTTAGTTTGGGCCTTCAGACATTTTATCAGTGGAGACCTGTCACTGTGCACTGTGACAGGTCCTTTTGCCTCCTTCAGTCATGCTTACAGTCAGTTGTCCACACCTGCTCTAATTGCGTCTGTTCTCAGAGAAACTTCTCGGTTGCTGCAGAAGCCTTCTGGAGGATTTAATGGCTAACAAGTCTGCCTGAGTATCTTTGCAACGCTTTCAGCCTTCAGCATGAAAGGAGCTCCTCGAAACGCGAGCCATGCTGCACTTTTCTGCACACTCCTATCAAATAATTTGTCATTCTCCTCTTCTTCCTCCCTCTCTGTCTCTTGTTACAGTTAGTTTAACAGAAAGCAAAGCCGCTGGGGAGGTGCTGTAAAACAACATCTCCTCTCTCCCCCCACTTATCTATAAATATGGCAACATTTCCTCCCTCCCCCTTAGAGCAGACAACAGTCTGCTGGAGCTCAGGGTGCCTGATACTTCACTCCCCCCAGTGCAGAGTGAACACCAATCCAAAGTCATTCTTTTGTTCTTCTTATTTATTTGCTTCAGCAACAGTTGAAAGATCTCTGCTTTGCTTCTAGTGCAGGCAGATTCAGCCCGAGAGCTTGACACTGAGCGTTGTGGACACCCTGGACCCTAGCACTGACAGGAAAGCAGTCTGGGCACAGAAGTGAGGCAGCCACTGGCTCACGCCCCAACAAATATCTTTGGCTGCTTTGCCAGAGGCCAGATGGAAGGGCGCGATGGGAGAGCTGGGAAATGTTGCATCTATTTAGCCTTTGGGAACTTTATGAAAAGGCTAGAAAAACAGGGAAGAATAAAGACGGCGGTCCTCGTGGACTAGACCCTTCATGCAAGGCCTAATGACTTCATTTCTCATTTTAATTTCACTTGTTTACTTTTTTATGTTGCTGACATTTCAATGAGGTTTCGAGTCATTATGTTCTTCTTCTTGGCCTGGCATTAATTACAACCGCTCTGATTTATTGTTTCTTCCGTTGTTTGTCTTAACAATGTCGCTGTTTTTCTGCACAATCCACACACATCCTTGAATCAGAATTTATCCAAACACATCCCTTCATTGATGGATGGATGTCCTAATTAAATCTGTGAACCCAATGCAGCACACAAAACACACATAAACGACTTCACGTCATTTCTTTTTTGATCAGAAACTCACTAAAACATCATGTCAGGTCTGAGGGGTTTTCATACGGCCTGAAGATGTCGCTTTAGTGAAACCCCGCCATCACCACCACCAAAAAGAATTACCAGCATTGTTCTTCTCAAACAGCTCTGCCGTGTCTGACAGCAGATCATCGTCAACCACTGTTGTGAGGGGGCGGGGCCTCAGTCTGTCATAAACTTTATGAGCCTATAGCATAAACTGATTTACATTAAGTCACTGCTGTTATTTAAACATTGGCATTTACCAGGAAAACACAATATCGGACAAAGAAACTCACAAGACTACAATCCCCCTCAGCCTTTAGGCCACATATGTCAAAGTCAAAGCACTGGGGCCAGATCCACCACGAGGATTATATATTAATTATAATATATATTATATATATATAAATATATACATATATTATACATTTTTATTATTATATATATCATATATATTATATATTATATTATATTATACTAATCTGGCCCTCCAGATTCCTTTCTAATATTAGTATCAATGGCCCAATGTCATCTTGCTTATACATTGAAGAAACACTCTGATCATGGAGGCTGAGAGATCAGTTAAAAGGACTTCTGGCTTTCTTGATTAAACTTGGCCATATACATCACAAGCACGTCATCATCCATCAATGCTCCACTGTTCGGCACGCAGTCTACTGTGTGTTTTGGATTTTGGCCCCCTGTGCAATCGAGTTTGACACCCCTGTTTTAGGGAGAGCTGGAGAAAGGGGACGTCTTACACCTGAGCACTTAAGAGGAATGGAGTGATCCAAGAAATATCCTCCTCACATTCAGGGAGAGGGTCCAGGACTCTCAGGATGGTTTTCAGCACAACGTGTCCCCATCCAGGTCATGTGACCACAGGAGATCTCCTCCTCTCAGCTGTTGGACTGTTGTTGATGTGGAACTCACAAAGATCTGAATTTCACAAATTGATTGTCTTGATGGGCCAAATACTTTTTTACATATTGGTCCAAAACCTTTTCCTTCGCAACAAAATTAGATGATTTTTTTGTGATTGCACAAACACAGCTGAAAAGTGTTGTATATTGACACAAAGCTGCTCAGTTTTAGAATCTGCCAGAGTTACAACAATTCCATAAACACTTGAAGAGTTGTGGTAGTTGAAAGAATGTAAACACTGGAGCTAAAGCTCCAGTTTTAAAGGGTTTAAGCATCACAAGTAAGGAGGGGGAACAAAGGAGAATCAGTCTAATAGGATAAGCCTTTAATTATCAAAGGGGTTTGTGAAGTTGTCCCGGAAAGATGGGGAAGCACATATGTGGCAAACATAAAATCATTTTAATCAGCTCACAGCTTGATTCACTTGCTATCTTAAGGGGCCCAGATAACCCGACCCTTATATTGATGTGTAATCCCTCCCATAACAAAGGTGGACAGGATTTTATGTCTGCCACAGACACCAGTGAAGATAAAAAATCATTACAAAAAAAAGTTCAGCTCGCTGTCTTGAGGGGTCCAGATGACCCCACTTTAAATGTAACCATGCCTAGAATAGCATAAGGGTTAAATCACAGAAACTAAAGATTTAAACATACAAAGAAAGAACTCTGAATAAAAAATACAAGTTCTTAAATTTAGAATGTAACAGAGAAGCTGTTTTCCTTCTATTACATTTTTGAGCGAAAACTTAATGCAGTGTACACTTAGGGCTGTGAAAGTGCTGTGGAAGTTTTCTCAATTTAATCTCAAAGTGAGAAGGCTCGGGTTCAAATCCAAGCTGGGATCTCCCTGTGTGAAAGTTTGCATTTTCTCCCCCATGTATGCATGTATTTTCTCCAGGTACTCTGGGTTACTTTGACAGACATAAAAACATGCTTCACAAGCCTCATTTTCACTGAGCGGTCCAGTCCAGTAAGGATTAGTATGGGACAGACTAGTTAATTCTGGCGAGTGTTTCCACTCAGTTAAACCTCGCTTCCACTGCGCGGTTTGTTTTCATGGCGCGTGTGTGGTGTAATCCACTAGCGTATCATTGCATCACTGACATGCGATGATTAGAAAATCAGCAACAATGGAGGTCATTCAGCAGCTCGTCTTTCTCTTGCTTTACTTTATGTACAAGAGGTACAGGTCGGAACTTTTTAATGGGTCCATTCAACAATGGGATGCTCAAAACACTGTTCCGGACCAGACTGTACCGGACTGCTCAAGGTACATGAGGCTGTAGTTTGCATGAAATTGTCTCTAGGTGTGACTGTAAGTGTGTATGGGTGTGTGATTGTGGCCCTGCAATGGGCTAGCAACCTGTCCTGGGTGTACCCCACCTTTCCCCAACAGGCCCATGACCCTGAAAGGGATACAGCGGATTAAGAAACGGATGGAAGTAAAAACTTAATAAAAGGACAACACCAAACCTTAAATGGCGTATACTTGGTAAATAGCGTAATGCATAGCGCTTTACCTTCCTATGAAGGCCCAAAGGGCTTTGCAGTCATACACACATTCAAACACACATTCACACACTGATAGTGGCTTATCTGATGATTGGTAAGTACCAACAATCAACTCAATGCTACATCTTTTACTCTGATGGGCTGAGTTCAGCAGTGTCTTAACACTAGAATCCCTCAAACTTTCAGCTTCTGCTGCAATGCCCCCCTCCCCTTCTCAAACTAGTGTTGTGGTGATCACCTTAAACCATCAACAATGACTTCCTGATTTTCGCAATGCAGATTGTAAGGTTTAAATTTGCAGGTGAAAGAAGTATTTTTAACACAGACAAATACCACAAATGACAAACTGGTGACATGGGGGGGGGTGATACATTTTTGATGCTTTTAAACCATCAACGTTGTGTTTACTTTTAAAATTTATTTTTACCTCAAAACTGTTCAATGAAGGGAAAGGAAATATTTTTAACGAAGACAAATGCAATTAATGACAAACTGGTGAAATGGGGCGGGGGGGTAATCAATTTTTGATTTCGCAATGCAGAATGTCATGTTTAAATTTAAGTTTGACATGCATTCCAGATTCCGCCACTAGACGGTCAAGTGGTTATGGCTGCGGACTCACATTCAGAAGGTCATGGATTCGAATCCCACTCAGGAATAGTCCACATGAAATATTTGTTTTTACTTTTAAATTTTATTTTTACCTCAAACCTGTTCACTGCAGGTGAAATAAATATTTTTAACACAGACAAATGCCTTTAAACCATCAACAATGACTTCCTGCTTGCGCAATGCAGAATGTCAGGTTTAAGTTTAAGTTTGACATGCATTCCAAAATCCGCCACTAGAAGGTCAAGTGGTTATGGCTGCAGACTCACATTCAGAAGGTCATGGGTTCGAATCCCGCTCAGGAATAGTCCACATGAAATGTTTGTTTTTACTTTTACATTTTATTTTTACCTTTAAACTGTTCACTGCAGGTGAAAGAAATATTTTGAACACAGACAAATGCCTTTAAACCATCAACAATGACTTCCTGATTGCACAATGCAGAATGTCATGTTTAAATTTAAGTTTGACATGCATTCAAGATTCCGCCACTAGACGGTCAAGTGGTTTTTGCTGCGGAATCACATTCAGAAGGTCATGGGTTCGAATCCCGCTCAGGAATAGTCTACATGACATATTTGTTTTTACTTTAAAATTTTATTTTTACCTCAGAACTGTTCAATGCAGGTGAAAGAAATATTTTTAACACAGACAAATGCCTTTAAACCATCAACAATGACTTCCTGTTTGCGCAATGCAGAATGTCATGTTTAAATTTAAGTTTGACATGCATTCCAGATTCCGCCACTAGACAGTCAAGTGGTTATGGCTGCGGACTCACATTCAGAAGGTCATGTGTTCGAATCCCGCTCAGGAATAGTCCACATGAATTATTTGGTTTTACTTTTAAATGTTATTTTTACCTCAAAACTGTTCACTGCAGGTGAAAAAAATATTTTTAACACAGACAAATGCCTTTAAACCATCAACAATGACTTCCTGATTGCGCAATGCAGAATGTC
>NC_050521.1:794632-799550 GCF_002922805.2 Oryzias melastigma | reverse complement strand
GGCTGTGAAAGTGCTGTGGAAGTTTTCTCAATTTAATCTCAAAGTGAGAAGGCTCGGGTTCAAATCCAAGCTGGGATCTCCCTGTGTGGAAGTTTGCATTTTCTCCCCCATGTATGCATGTATTTTCTCCAGGTACTCTGGGTTACTTTTCCACTACGTTTCCACTCAGTTAAACCTCGCTTCCACTGAGCGGTTTGTTTTCATGGTGCGTGTGTGGTGTAATCCACTAGCGTATCATTGCATCACTGACATGCAATGATTAGAAAATCAGCAACAATCGAGGTCATTCAGCAGCTCGTCTTTCTCTTGCTTTACTTTATGTACATATTGTATAACAGGAATTTGATGTTGTTTGCATGAAGATCGCAGGCGGTTAAGAAGAATACTTCCATAAAGAGGAAAATGGAATTCCTAGCTTAACGCTATATAGGTGGTTTTTACTGTGGCTACATTGGCTCAGCCCCAACCGTCCCATTTGTACAACAGATGGAGGCCCTCAAGAGGTACAGGTCAGAACTTTTTAATGGGTCCATTCAACAATGGGATGCTCAAAACACTGTTCCGGACCAGACTGTACCGGACTGCTCAATGTACATGAGGCTGTAGTTTGATTGCATGAAATTGTCTCTAGGTGTGACTGTAAGTGTGTATGGGTGTGTGATTGTCGCCCTGCAATGGGCTAGCAACCTGTCCTGGGTGTACCCCACCTTTGCCCAACAGGCCCATGACCCTGAAAGAGATACAGTGGATTAAGAAACGGATGGAAGTGAAAACTTAATAAAAGGACATCACCAAACCTTAAATGGCGTATACTTGGTAAATGGCGTAAAGCGTGCATAGCGCTTTACCTTCCTATGAAGGCCCAAAGGGCTTTGCAGTCATACACACATTCAAACACACATTCACACACTGATAGTGGCTTATCTGATGATTGGTAAGTACCAACAATCAACTCAATGCTACATCTTTTGCTCTGATGGGCTGAGTTCAGCAGTGTCTTAAAGCTTGGAAACTTGACTGTGCTCAGTTTTAACCCTTTAACTACCTGCTCAGGTAAATAGTTGAGCACATTTGATTATGTGTATTACTTGCTCAAGGCCAAAAAAGTGTTTTTCATTTCTGTTTTCTTAGTGGGGTTGTTGAAGGATCAATGTGAAGAACCAAAGAGGAGGAGAAGATAAGTGTGACTGAAGAGGTGAAGATTCTTTCATGTTTTTATTGCGGTTAGTCCACGGAGGCTAAAGTTTCCTGAACAGCTCCTTGTCCCAAGAGGCTTAGTTGTATGCTTGAAGAAGACATCATTATGGTAAAATGGAACGATTTCTGTATGAAAGGGAGGGAAAATGAATGGAGGCGGCAGGATTTGTGGTGATCTTGACACACGCTGACATTTTCATAAATGAAACTCTCCTGTAACACTCAAGCCTTTGTCGAGGTCAGGTTTTTTTCAGATTTTAGCAAGTTATTTGAAAAATATGGTTTAATAGAATTCCACTCTTTAAGGGAACTGATTCACACAGATGTGTTAAAGTAATTACAACTCATAAAAGGCTTTCATCATTCTATCTAAAGTTGCACCAAAGCAAAAGCATTCCATGTTGCAGATCCCTGTACAGGTGCAAATGTTGCAGAGCCCCCTCCTAATGCGGGACCGAGCAACAAGCTCCTCTGTAAGCGACAGCTTCTCTAAGTCCTATATACATATTTTGTCCTTCTACGCTTTTATTTATTCACTTTCAAAAACAGAATAAATCTGTGAAGGCCACATCCTTAAGGAATATTCCACTTGTTTCACAGATACATTAAAATGCTAAAAACCTGAACCTGTTTTTTTTTTTTTTTTTTTTTCTAGTTCAAGTGCTTTGCAACCTCTTTCCCACCATTGTTTCCAGCAAGCCTTCAACAGTGCTCGGCTTTCACAAGAAAAGATTTACTCAAGGAGAAATGAAAGATCAGTTCTTTGGGGTTTGGTTGTGTATGGTGAATGTGGAGCCTTCCACTCTGTGGGAAATCTGAGTCTTACTTTGACATTTCCATGCATTCTAGTCACCTGAGTAGACAATTATCTAAAACATTTGAGGAGGCGCTTTTTTTTTTGGAGAAGGTGAGAGTTCAAATTGAGCTCCTGGCTTTATGAACAAGTTTTAAAAAAAGTTATTTACAAAGAAAAAGTAAGTTTTAATTTATAAACACTAGTACTTTCACCAAAGGATACATGGCTCAGGATGAATCCATGCTTTCCATCTGTGAGGACTAAAAAGCTTCCTAAACCTCCTCCACATTCTTCTGGTTAACTGAGGAGATCCTGTCTTGTCCCAGCTTCATCGGTGGGATGTAAGTGCCACAGGTTTGTAATCTCTAACGTACATTCCCACTTATGACTGTACATGACAACTTATTTTAGGCTTCGTCATCTTAGTTTTGAGTGTTTCTTTCTTCACTACGAGACGAACCCCGCCACACATACAATCAATGGGTCACACTGAACACAATTACATCATAGGTGTCCGTTTCAATGTTAAGTCTATGAACACATAATGAGAGGTCCTCCAGCACGTTTTGAGTGTCAGAACTGTCTGGCAGCAGGGTATTTTTAGGGGAATGTTTCCAGACTTTGAATGTCTGAACTTTGTTGAAGAATTTGAGTTACTTCAACCAATCAAGAACTGAGCTTTGGGCTGCGATGTGTAGATGATGTCATCAGCAAGTTGAGTATTGATGTTGGAGAAGCTGATCAATGCGGTTTGCCGTCCTCCTGAACTTTATGATATTTTTATTATTATAAACCTGATCTTTCTACATCAACCTTGTTTTCCAAAAAAAACTTTTAACAGTAGCTCCTCCCACACGTTACGGGAGAGTTGTATATATGAACAAATTTTAGAACAAGTAGCGTCAGAGTCAGGGGATGCAAAGTTGCTGAGCGAATCACATTTAGTGTGAACATAGCTCTAGAGTTGCTAGAATGCGTGATGCTTTCTTGCTGCTGTTCCATCCTTCGCTGCAGACTGAGACTGAAGAACTGCTGAACATCCCGGACCAGCATGTCCAGACCAGCAGCCTCCTTGTGCTGAGCTGGAGTCTCTTCTGTCTGACATGATCTGCAGTGAAGAGGATGGTCATGAGCCTGTCTAAGCATGATCACTCATTAAAGCTGAATTTGTTGGAGATCTAAGCATACCTTGATGAGAATCAGAGCAGTGCTTGCATTTGGGAGCTGTAATGACACAGCAGGATGCAAATGGCATGAAAATGGTCTCTGCGGCGACATGAAACCCACCATGCAGCTGACCCAGACTCCGCCCATCATCTGCACTTCAAAGGGAATTAGTGAGTTTTTCCTGAATCTCATGTGTCTGCCAAGAACCAGCAAAGAAGGAATGAAATGTAAACTTTGGACATGCTTCAGGAGGGCTTTTCATTGCAATACAAACAAGCAAAAGGACATTTGGAACAGTAACGAGCTCATGAAAAGAGCTCAGATGTTTGGTGCCTTTCCTCTACCCTCTTTTTATTATCAATTATTCTCTGTTCTTCTCTCAGTCCTGTTTTGTCCTTCAGGAAGCGACTTTCCTCTGGATCCGTATGCCTCTCTAACTGCACACACATGAGCCATGAATGTAAATGGGGCTTCAAAAGGAGAAGAGGGGAGCAAACGAGCAGCAGAGACATGCAAATGTGAAGGTATGGGTGAGTTATGACTCCTGCTCAACTCAGGATATGTTTAAGCATTGACGCTCAGACCTCCACGAGGATTCATGACAAAATGTGTAACTGTGAGGGCTGGTTAGTTCAGTTTTCATTTTTGCTTGCTTTAAGGATTTTTTTTTTTTTTCTATATGGCCATGCTGCCTAATTGGACATGGCCAACATCATCTGGTCTTTGAGGCTAAGCTGATAGTTCTTAGGAAACCACCTGGAACCAGTAAATTTTTAAGTCCCAAGCCTGGGTGAACACAGACTGTTTGGGTCAGTAAGGGTATATGCCATGAAACTGAAGCTGAATCACACCGGAATCACCAGACTCCCTGTTGTGACCCCCTAGTGACAAACTAAAAAGCAAAACAGTTGTTTGTGTTTTGGTTTTAGCGTGTTCGTTTTCCTCAGCTGCCTAATGTTAGTTCATTATCCAACAGTATGTCTAAGAGTCTTGTAATCAGTTCAGTTTTTTAGCTATAGCCTCTTGTTTCATACTTGTTAAATGATGTTTTACAATTTAGTTTAGTCATTTTTAGCTTCAGTTGTTTCTATTAAGTTCATGTTTATTCATTAGTGATGCTGTTCCTGCCACAAACACATCCCCTCCAACATCACCTTCCATGACAGTAATTGTCCTGTCTACTAAAAAGTGTTTACTGAACCAAAGCAAATGAGAGAATCTCTTTTTTTTCATGCAGAGCTGATCTTTATGCATCTATTTCAGTTATTTACTTTTGTCCAGAAAAGCAAAAGATACTATTAAAGAAACATGTTGTATGTGTTCTCTGAGGCTCATTTTCAGTGGGTATCATCAAACTAGACACATGACCGTGGCCATTAATATTCATGAGCTTTTAAATCTTCACTGCAAAGGAGTTTAATATTCTCAGGGCTTGATCTAGTCAATAAAGTTCAAAGATGAACTTTAATTTCAGTTTGTAAAGTTAAGTTGTAGCTGTTGTTTGTGACAAGAAAGCAAAATCCCATTTTGGATTAATCTAAACGGAGCCACCCTCTTTTACAAAAACCAGGAATCACCAAGCATTCCAGTTCTTACAAAGACCAGTGGAAGCAGGTTACAATTTCCCTTTGAGTCACAGTCCTTTTCTAAAACATCCAAGTTCATGCCAAAAAATAAACCGATGCACAGCCTGTGTGGTCTGAAACTTTTCTGATGTTGATTTCTGTATTCATTCAAATGTATGTGCATGTAGGGGTG
>NC_050521.1:739976-794328 GCF_002922805.2 Oryzias melastigma | reverse complement strand
AAGGAGTGATATATATATATATACTTTAAGGACCGGCTCTGATGAAAATCTTGTAGACAAGATATTACCCATTTTGGAATGAGACTTTGTGGTGTTTTTAACATGTTTTTGAGGCAATTTTCTGAAAATGCAATATATATTTAAAGATAATCGTGCTTAAAATAGCATTTCTGAGTATAACTTTATCCATTGGATGTATGTTTGTGTGTGTGACTCAAGAGCAGATGGGGAAAAAAATGGAAAAGCTTGTACATGACATAAAACTTACAACGGCAAGCACAACCTCCCAGCTCCGCACAATTCTGGTGCATCCACTTGCAGACAAATAGATCCATGTATGTCTCCTAGTTCCTTGTTTGAGCTGTTATCTGGATCAACACTGAACAGCTGATAATCTATGATATTAGTTGCCATTTTTGATGCACCACCAAGGTTGGAATTTTGAGCGGCTGTAAGCTAGTGGAAAAAAAGTGCAAAAGAAAGGGATGATGGGGAACTAGAGCTGGGTTTCTCCCGGCCAACGGTCCCATCCACAAACTCAGAGCTGAATTTCTAATAAACTCCTGCCACTCTGCAGAAACTATTTCCCAGAAAACAAAGCAGGGTTTGTTGATTTTGGCTAAAAAAAACAAAATCCAAATTAAAAATCCACAGAGGATTATTGGAGTAGGACATTAAGAAATGCTTTCATCCAAATAGCAGTAAATCAAAACAGACTTTTTAAATAAAACACAACCATTCTACCTATAAAAAAAAGGACTGTGTTTAATTGTACTATCCTTGGCACGTTAATGTTGGGAGTGGGGTTATTTGGAACCCATAAGACAACGCACTCACATTTTTTCTTTTTTTTTTTTAATGAATTTTTACTATCACTGTTGTGCATGGCAGACATGAAATCCTGCCGACCCGTACACTTCAATGTAAAGGTGGACCCCAAAAGATAGCACATAGGTTAAACAGTAGACAACAGCGTAGCAACACAGTCTAAAGAAACCTTTTTTTTTTTTTTTTTTTTTTTCTGTTGACAAACAGCTGATGATGACCTAATTGTGGTAAAATGAACCGTTTGCAGAGGTGGTCCAGATCACGTTCAGAGGATTCTGGAACCGTATACTGATCAAATGTTCGGAGAGCCTGATTTATCTAAATAAAACAATATTTAAGTACGTAAGAATGTCAGAATGTAACAGTTTCTTTCTTTCTTCTTTTTTTACATAAAACTACAACCTGACTACAAAAACAAGTATATATACATATACATCACTCCTTTTTTGTTTTTTTTTTAACTCTGTAAATTTAATTTAGATGTGTTTTAACTGACCTTTTGTACATACAGTGCCCTTGAGGGCCCTGAAAGGAACTTTGAAATAAAATGTATCATTATTAATATTATAATTAGTTAAACAAGTGAAACAAGTAATAACATAAATCAATCAAGAAAAAAAATAGAACCCCAGACTAGAATAAAATGGATGCATAGTCTCAGATGAGGCGTCAGAGGTTATTTGGGATTAATGCAGAGTATTTTACAGACTTAAAAGTAGGCCTGAAATGGGTCTGCCTTACACACACACACAAAAATAAACACCCCTACATGCACATACATTTGAATGAATACAGAAATCAACATCAGAAAAGTTTCAGACCACACAGGCTGTGCATCGGTTTAGTTTTTGGCATGAACTTGGATGTTTTAGAAAAGAACTGTGACTCAACCTGCTTCCACTGGTCTTTGTAAGAACTGGAATGTTTGGTGATTCCTGGTTTTTCAGAATGTAACAGTTTCTTTTTTTCTTTTTTTACATAAAACTACAACCTGACTACAAAAACTAGATTTTGCTGTGGCTGTATCTCCAGCTCAGCATTAGACACGCTTTCAGAAGAGGTCAGACTGAGTTACTGCGCTCTTTTAGCCCTGAGGGTGTGTGACGGTGCAAATCAGCGCTGGTTTGTGACGGACTGGTGACCAATCCAGGGTGTGCTGCACCTCTGGCTCAGTTATGTCTGAGAGCAGAACCCCGTGACCCAGAGGAGGAAAATAAATGGATAGAAGAGTTTAAAAAAAAAGAGAATTCTGTCAGAACTTAAAAAGGAGAATAAACAGGAAAAAAGCCTCAAGCTTTTGTCAGAGCACTTTGTCAATAAAATTCAGGTCAGAGTTATTCAGCGGACGCGTTTCCTCCTCACAGGTAACCGTAGGATGCTGCTCAAGTGAAGAAGGAAGCGCCTGACTTTTTCATCATGTGCCAGAGCTGTGCCATCACTGCAAAATAAGCTAGGAGGTCATGAAGAAACCCTGTGAGGACATAAATGACTAAAAAGCTGCTGAAATCATGACCAAAAATGAGAAAAATCCATGAAGCAAAATCCATGAATAGAATGTTAACATTCGTTTGAGTTCTAACACCCCAGCATGGTATTCAAGAATAGATTTTGTGGAGACGAGCCCAGCATCATTAACCGCGCTGAAGCTCCCTCAGCTCCGAGGAGTTCATGCAGCTTCATCTAATTTGAGGTAAGAGGAGGAAAAAGTTTTCTTCAGGAGCAGGGCTTGCAGGCTGCCAACAGTTCACCTTCTCCACTCGTTAGACGCTCTGATTGGCATAATCAGGTTACAACTGAGCTGAAAGGAAGAGGCCATCAGCAAGAATTAGCATCAAGCATCAGTTATGTCAACAGGCTCTGGATCAGATGTGGAGGAAGGAACAAAAAAACACACGTGGCAGTGGTTTCTCATTCTGGGACCCACCTGATCAACCAGGAACGTCTGCCTGAAGAAATCCGACATTAAGAGTGCCTTCTAAGACAAAGCGTGGTGGCTCGAGAGAGAGAGGGAGAGAGAGTGGGGGGGTAGACAGATTTGAGGTGACAAGGCGCGCACAAAGCCCTGTCAGGAGCCGGAGATGTGAAGAAAGGCTGTCAAGACGCAGAGGAAGGCGGAGACGCTGTGGTCTTTGAAAGAGCTTGTCATTACAACAAATTGTTTCTTGAGGTTTGATTTCTAATTTAGCCGTCTATTTACAGCGATCATTTGAATATTCAGCGTTTCACACGGCGGCTTGGAGCGGCTGGGTGTATTTTTGGAGGAATCACAGCTGTGCGTAAGTGAATTACCTGCACCAGCTGCTTCATAATTGTAAGTCACAGTGACAGCGCTCGGGTCCTTCAGTCCACATCCTCTCTATCTTTGCACACGTGGTCGTTGAGCCAGGTGTGGGTTTGCAGGTACGGCAGACAAACTGAGCCGCAAAAGCCAATGAGCGCTGCAGAGAAGAGCTGCCAAAATACCAGGAATAAAAAAGATCAGAACAAAACGGCATAAGCTGCAGGAGTAAAAACAAAGAGCTCAGCTAAAGCGGGGGAAGGACCGTGAAAACAAGCGGATGCAGGCGTGACGGGAACGGCGCTGAAAATGAGTTTTCCTCCTCTGTAGCGTGGAACCATCACCAGAGCAGTAATCATGTTTCTGATCATCAGTTTGAAGTTTGAAAACGTGATTTATGCTGTTTAAACTTTGATTGATGTGCCGAGAACTGAACAAACACCATTCAGTTCAAAGGATTTCATCTTTTAGATGTAAATTAAAAAGAAAAGAATGACAGGAAGGTTCAGGTGGATGGAAAGGTGCGATCAGAGATCATCTTTTTGTTTCCGCTCTTCACCTGCAGATAAACGGAAGCGGCTGAGGTTTGTTTTTCTTGCATGTTGAGCAGAACGGCTGTGGTTTCTGTCTCCTGAGTTTCCTGCAGATAATTTCTGTTCTTCTGGTTTTTGGGTAGCACAGTTTTTTTGTGCACTGCAAAATTGCCTGTTTGTCTAAGAATATTTCAGACTCCGCTTCATACTGAGGCCTAATTTATCACCATAACGCTCAAGGAACTGAATCTATTCAATTCTTTGGAGGTTGGAGATTGAGACAGAAAATAGTTTTAGGGGTTTTATCAGTGTGGAGTCTGAATGAAATTAGAATTCAGCTGTTTCTGCAACTGCACTAGTGGTTAGTATAACCAAAAAGAAGTTAAACTTATTTTGCTTCCAGTTTTACTGAACAATGTTTGCCTAAACTAGAACACCAGCAAATGACTAAAGAAGAAAAAAAAAATGTTTCAAAGCATTGAAACCTGTTTTGGATGCAGATGTGGATGACTTTTCCAGGGAAAATTAAGAAGACAAATCCGATATATCCGAGGGTCAAATGGAAGCACCTCAAGAGAGCAGTAAACCCATGAACTTTGAAAGATTTCCATCAAACAGCCAGTTTTGCTAGTACTGGAAGTTTCTTGAGCAATTTCAAAAACTTTCAGAATTTGGAGAGAAAATGTGATGCAGATTTGATAATAACTACAGAAGTTAGGCTTGTAGAACGATCCACCTCTAATAACAAAGTTGCTTCATCAGTTCCTGCTGATGTGTTCAAGTGTTCTTGAGAAAGAAACCTTGTGAAATGTTAAAAATTGCCTAAAAAGCCTTTATCAAAGCTCATCAACTCTTCTAAATTTGTAGGATCTTGAGTTGGCGACTGTGATGGGAAGGAGAAAGTTATGTTTTTTCAAAATCTCAAAAGAAATTCATTTGTGGGTAAAATCTTTTGATCAGTCTGCTGTCAGTGATAATGACTTATTATTTTGAGGAACAAAAAAAGTATTTTATTCACTTCTGACTCAGCAGCAAATTAACTTAGTCCTACTGAAGTGAGATTTAGTGAAATGAAGTAATTTTAATACTTTAAGGTGCACATTAAAGCTTCTATTCTGTTATTAAAATGTAATAGAGGAAGCATCTATTTAAAAAAAAATCAAAGCAGAAGAGCAGGGAATTTATTTTTTTTTTCACAGAAAACCAGAGACTGGCAACATTAACCATTTAAGATGGTAACATGCTCTTTGACATGTTGTGACTCCTCGACCGTTTACATGATCGATGTGAATCCGATGTGACACGGAGAAAAAAAGGTTTCCATATCGACTTTGCACTGATATACAAATATGGAAATTATGCTTTTCTTAGCAATGGAATCCATTGAAATTATGTTAAATGCATAAACATTTAGAGTTACTGTGGTCAGAAGAAAGACAGCTAAAGCTACAGTGTCGAAGGACTCACTCCGATCAACATTTCATCTATTTCAAAAGGGTTCATTGTCCTGGTTTTAGGCAAAAGAAAAAAAACAAAAAAGACGTTTCTGCAGAGCAGCACCAGTTCATTCGAAATTTGCCTCTGAGTTTTTGGCGGGACTAGCCCAGACTAAACCCACCCCAATTTCCATCATTCATCTGTTTTCACTTACCGTCCCTCACACTCCCAACCTGACATTATCATTGCTAAAAAACTTGATAGAAATATTGTATCTATCTAGCCGTGCAGTTTGGATCCAGATTCCAGCTCAGACCAGGAAAACAAAGACGTTCATGGATCTATTTGTCTGGAAGTGGATGCCAATAGTAGCCAATAGTAGCTTCTATATCACTATTAAAAGCTTTATCCAATGGCATTTTTCCTTTGCTCCTGATTCACGATTCAAGTCAAAAATATGCAGAAAAATAATTTTAAACTTCATTTTCAGTCTTTTATCATCAGAGAAATGCCACAGAACATGTCACACACCAGAATGACCATTTTCATTAGATAGCGCATTTAAAGAGTTACTCAATAATCTGGGCTGATCATGTTTAATTTTTGTTTATATTGTTTCCTTTAAATACTCACTATTTAACTTTGATCCTTGAACTATAGGTTGAAAGCTGCTGGTCTGGTTGATGAGTGACTCAGGATGAAAATGTGTACATGATGATAAAAACAATCCTGGTGCAGTTATGTTTAATCTGCAGGATTTCCCACTCACATCACAAATTTTCATCTTTTAGTTGGATAGTCTTGATAGTAACACACATATCAAAAATGGGTATAACATATATGAAAAACTGCAAAAAATAACTTTATTTCTGGTGTGGCTGGGGAGTTTAAGGATTTAAATGTTTTGCTTAAATCTCTCAAGCGTTTGGGTTCATTTTTGTTTTCATGAAAAAGTAAATACATTTAAAATCTCTTTTATTCCTTTTGATACTGTTCTATGAGTCTCTGCATGGAAAGGAGCATAAATCTAGCAGTCTCACTATGTTCTGCAAAGAAAAAGATGATCAAATAAAAAAAAGAAAAAAAAGAAAAGTTTTTCTGGCTTTTAAATTATTTTTTAAGCCATAAAACTAAAGTTAAAGCATTTGGCACAGTTGGGAACGGTTTAGCCAAACTTTTTGAGGCAAAACAAGCTAAAACCTGCACAGATGTCCTGCAGTTATGAGTCTGGACCTGACACAATTGTTATCCACAAAATCAACCATCACTGTGGAGAATCCCCAACGCTTGCAATGAAATCGTTAACATGAATATGGTTTTATTTTCATCAACCAGATTTTCCTTGTTTAGAATATTTGAGCTGAAGCGATGGTCGCTCTAAAGGATCTCTTACTGAAGCCTTTAAGCTCCTCTGCTGACCGTCGTCAGGTGTTTGTCATGCCCTGCCCCAGTTATTTAACTGGTCTACTCTTTAGCTTGGAGGATAGTTTAAGTTTTTCTCTTCATCATATCACGTCAAAACCATAATTTTGTCAGCTGGGGTCCCTCAGGGTTCAGTTATGAGCCCATTTATAGTTCAGGTCTTTCTCGCTCCGTCACAGAGCCAGAATCTGCCTCAGGCGTTTATCCTGACAATGAGAAGCACAGAAGCAGTGAAAACAGCCGTTTTAGGAGTTTCAAATGAATCCAAATCTGATCACTGTTCATATCAGAGTCAATGAAACCTCCAGGAAAAAACAGGTCATCCGGGGGGTATATTTACCATCTTGGTTACTTTTTCTGTGTTTTTTTCCTAGCTTCATCAGATATGAGGATGAGCAGACACTTATTAAAAAAAGATTAATGAAAGGTAACAAAGTATGCAGTTATTTAGAAAATGCCGCTTTTGTTGTTCATACCTGACTTCATTTGTGTTTTCTTGTCAGCACAGATGAGTCAGCCACTCCAGATGAAATTATTGAAGCTTGTTTTAAATGCTGCTCTTTCCTCTTTATGCAGAAAAAAAATCTGTTCTTCACTTATCAGTCTATTATGGAAAGACGTTTTTCATTTTAGCATATAAAAATGGCTCTTCCATCACTCAAGGACGTTCTCTTAACACTCTCTCCACTCAGCAGAAGGTCTTTCAGCTTCAAAACACCTTCCTTCAAGCACCACGAATAAAAGCACAGAAAGTGCAATAAAATTCAGAGAAAAAGGAAACGTGTGTGCTGTTTTGAAAGCCTCAACCTGGAGATGTAAAGAACTGCAAGAAAACAAACCAAAGCAGTGTGGCGTCTGTAAACTTTTATTTGAAGAAGAAATCTTAAAGAAGTTACAAATGCATCTCTTTCTGGGTGACGGTGTAAGACTTTCCTACTAATAAACAGACGAAAAATATGCAGAGATGTAGTTTTTCTGCTCATCCTCACGTCCACGCTCACAGCACGAAACTCTCGGATGAGACACGCTCTTCCAACACCAAACACTTCCGTAAAGCTCTTCAAGGAACACATGAAAGGCAGGCCCCGGTGCACGCGGCTCCCTGCCTGGACTCCAAACCTGAGGTGTGTTTGCTCAGATGTGGGAATGGGGCTCTCTGGACTCCAGACCGATGAGGAATTCTTTCCAGCCTCTGCAGGATGTCTAAAGCTAATTTCTCCTCCATGATTTGAAAGTGTCAGAGCCGCTGTGAGTACAGGATTACCGATGCATCAGCTGCAGAGCAGAGGAAGAGACGGAGCAGACTCCTCTGACATTCTGTCATTTTCATTCTAGATGCTCCAGCTCTAGTTTTTCTCTGCACACCGTGTACTTACTTTGGGTCACGGCCCCTTTGTGTCTACTTGCATCTCCTAAGCAAAGTACAGGAAAGAGCCAAGACAGTTTTCTTTACAAAGAACTCTCCTGCAGAAACATACTGAGCATTACAATTTATTTCAACAGATGAATTCTTTAGAGCAGCTTCTCTGTCATCTTTACTCAAATGGGATGGAGAAAGTGTTTATTGGCTGCAGACTGCGCTCAATATATGAGCTGAAATTCCCAGAATCCAAATATTCTTAAATATTTTACTGTGAAAATTATTTGGTGTGATTAATCCAGAGTGATTAATCACAGAGTGCCGACTTAATTGGACTCATTTTCTTAATTGCCTGTCAGCCCTGGCAAAAGCGCCTGCCTGGGGTGGCCTTCGTCTCCGGAGAGCGCCACCTCTGCTCTAATGAGGGCGGGGCTTGGCTTTCCCTTCTCTTTGACAGGTGTTGTCTTCATAACGCTCCTTTCAGGTGGCCAGAAGTTCAAATCCTGCTTTATTTATGCATTTTTCTACTGGTTGGGCAGCGTCTCCTCTGTCTTCTGCCACCTCAGCTGCTGTTGGGAAAGTTTGCATTTGTTCCCACTTCTTAAAGTTTCTGGGTAAGTTTATGTCCAGTTCTGCTTTCTACTGTTTCTCCTTCATTTAAGCAGCAAAAAAAGGTTGTATTGATTGAAAGTGCACCCACTCTGACCTGTAAAGGATTATTTATTCATCTGTTTATTCATTTTAATTTTAATGTCCTGTTGCAGAGAAGTGTGGATTCTTTCTGGGCTTTTGTCTCTGCTCAGAAATGTAAAAAAAAGAAAGAGACAAAAACAAAACAAACAAACATATCAAAACATAAATAAGAGAAGCTGTTTTTCAGTGTGAAGAATTTCGATGTTCACCTCATCCTTCCTAACGACTCCGTCACAGCATAAGGAGCATCTCAGGACATTTGCTTGATGCATGGAGTGCAGATAAAACATGTGCTTCACAAAAGAGCTGGGCTGTGTGTACTTTGTTATTCCAATATCCTCTTCATTTCGTTTATAGCATCTGTATGATAGGATCATTAGTCATTTCCACACGTCTTAGGGAGCCGCAGAGTGATTGCTTTTGCCTGACATCATCTCTGACTGGCATTTGAGGCTGAGCGAGTCTGGCTTTGTGGGAATGAGAGCGAGTGCCTGAAAAATAGCAAACTTTCTCCTCCGCCCTGCTGGAGATAATCCTGTTTTTGACTTGAGTGATAGGCCAGGATTTCACAGGCTCTCCATCTGTTTCTGACGGCTTTGCCTTTATGTCAGAATTGGATTTCTTAATCTAAAAGCTGAGCAACTAGCGGTTTTTGCTCGGTTGCATCCGGGCGCAGATGAGTGGTTGGGATTGCTTTACTCTGGTGGAAAATGTGGCCTCTGATCTGTCAACAAAAGGACGCCACCAATTATGATAATGACAGCTGAAAGGAGGACAATGCGAATTTTGCAGATGATATGATATGAGGCATTGTGCAAATCCCACTTAAGCCTCGCCTGGGAGCGATTCCACTCAAAATCATTTCCTCTACGATGCTCCTACAGGAATTCAACATAGGGGATTCTGGGATGGGTTAGGTGGCAGGATCAGGTGGGCTCAGCAGGGCGAGGGGGTTCAGTGTCGACCGGGATTAAAGAATGATCTGTGTCCGGGACGTTTTTAATGTACTGTCACATTATGCAAATCCGTACTCCATACAAATGCCAGGGATAATTTATTTGCCTGTTGCAAGTTCTCCCCCATGAGCCGCATGGATTGACCTCAATTTGCTCCCGGCCCCGGCGCGGTTTGGCTTTGTTATTCACCTCATGAGACTGCAGAGCTTTCTGACAGCACCGCGCTCTGGCTGCTGTGTTTACGGGAGACGATGAGGAAGCTCACAGGGCATTCCTGCCGGGGAGGAGGTGCAAACAGTTTTCCAGTTCTCTCTGTCTGCTCTATCTGCTCTCCATCTACGTCTCCTCACAGACAAGTCGGGTCCTGCCATCCATCGTCAGCCGCTCTCCCATCTGTCTCTTATCTTGCTGGCCCCCTCGCCTCTCTGCCGTCTTTCTTCCTGCCTCTCTATAGCTCTAACATCTTTTTCCGCTGACAGCTGGAAGTGGGCTAATTGACAAACTGACCTAAGGAAAAGGAGTGCTGCACTTCTCCTTTGTCTCGGCATCAGAAAATCCTCTTTCCTCAAAGCTACAACATCTTTTCATGTTTTTTTTTCTCTGCTTTCTCTGAGCTGTGCTCTGTACAGGTGTGGCCTTAAAGAAAAGAGTGGGCAGACAGGTGATTCCACCAAGACTGACATCACCCCTGTCATTAACGTCACGCTTGTGTCCTTTGGGCATCATTCCGGGACCCCTTCCCACAGGTGTTCCTGACATCCCTGACCCTTCACACATGCTTCAAACACAGAATGCTTCTATACGGGTATATTCAAACTGGACACATTTGGTCCACTTAAGGTGAACCAGAATTAATTTTCCCTGATAATCCACAACAAAGTTTCAGTCTGAATACGCACAAGCAAACCCTGGAAGGGGACCAGGAACCGCTCTCGAACCCATCGTTTGAGGTAGTCTCAAATTGTCTCCAATCGGAATGAACTTCAGTTCGCTCTGAAATTCCTCAGCCTGAATACAGTTTGTAAACAACTGAACCAAAATGGCCACCGTAGCTGGTCTTTAGCGGACAAACATGGAGCAGCAATGCAGCAGCAGCTCATTGAAATGTGACTGGATAAACTCAGGCTCATTAAAACTACTTTTAACATGATCCCACAGGGTTCTGGACTTGGACTTGCTCTGTTGTATTTTTGCATGCTCCTCCTCCAACACATGATTAGAAATATGAAAATGAAGTGCTCCAGAGGTGATCAAACCAGATCAGACTGACGACTTCTACAAACAGTTTTACAGGCTTTTGTCTGAAAAGCTCCTCAAGTTGCACCTTCATCCTAAAGGGCTTTTATATAAAAGACTGCGGGTGGGGGACTGCATTTCTGACTCATCTGTGTTCAGTGTGGCTTTCTCTCCATCTTTCTCTCCATTTCCTCCTCTTTTAAATTCATCCCCTGCCCCCCACTGAGGTCTTGGCTGGGATCAGAGTCAGGTTAACAAACATCTTTTTGAGTTTAACAAACCGTCTGTCCCCACTGCGCTTTTTCCAGCCATCTATCTCCTTTTTGCTCATGGGAGTGCCGCTGAGCATCATCTTCATGACTGTGAGGAGCAGCTGCTGCTAGAGAGAACGAACGCCACCACCAAATATGACAGACAACATTGTCTAACTTGTAAAACAGCAAAAACGTGTTGTTCTTGTCCAAATTGTTAAAGCAGTAAATGCCTTTTCAAGCTGAAGAGAATAAAGCTGTTAAGGAGTTTAGGAAGTCGTGACAGAACCGTTTCTCACTTTATGTTTGAAAAATGGTGTCAACATTGTGAAGCGTCTCTCCAAACCAAACAGTTTCTTTGATCCAAAATCATCTTGGCATTTCTCAGCTTGTAAATGGCCACTCTGCTGCTTCACAGAGGCAGAAGGCCAGCGTGTCATTTCTCACTGTGATCACAGTCTGTGGGAATCTCATGAACCTCACAGCCAGCTGGGTCGACTGGCCGGGGTTTTACCCCCTGAGAACTCAGCGGGGTTTCCTGCAGCACGTTTCCATGTTCAAACCAGACTTTTATTTATATGCACACTGTTGGTTCGGAACTACTGTCGGATGCTGTTGTTGAAACTTTATATGCTTTTTTTTTTATGTCACAATTACCTTTTAAATTTTGATTCTAGAGTTTATCTTTTATGTTTGAGACAAAACCAGGATCTCCGGTGATTATAACAGGTTGTCCTAGTTCAGCAAGTGTAAAACTCACCTTAACTCTGGCTTGGACCAAACAAGAAAACCCTGGTCTTCTTGGTAACTAGGGTTTCTGTTCTTATGCAGATGAACTCTGGTGTGGTTCACATCAGTGAACTTCAGTGCAAACTGATTTTCTAAAGACCAAAGAGAAGAAGAGAACCAATACTGTCAGGGGTTGATACAGCGAATCACCTTTCACTGATCCACACAGGGAGAGTTTTATGCCGGATGCCCTTCCTGACACAAGCCAGACTCTGGGGCCCTGTGGCAACATAGCAGTAGAGTGAAGGGTCTTACCTAGGGAGCCACACAGCAGTACGCTCATCACGATTCATCATTTTGTAATGCTGTCTGAATCTACAATTCCAAGATCGTGTGTCCTAAAAATGTCTTTGTGAAAAAAATAGTATAGGAAAATTTCAACCACAATGCATTGTGTTTGAACAATTTTTTGCAGAAAAAAATGATTTTTTATAAATATATATTTTTTTTTAATAAACCATCATCATCAGAAAACAGTGGAGACATGTGCAGTAAAATGCTTGTATTTATTAGATTTTCACTTTGTGAAACCAATGCTGCTTAAAAAAATGGTTGTGAAATTGGTGCATGAATTGTTTTTAAAGTTCAAGACACTATGTAGTCCTGTGCTATGTAGTTTTTAGGGATTAGGATGGGAATTTAGACAGCCAATGACGGGTGGACCACGCTGCCCAGAAAAATTATGCAGTAAGGGGGAGCTACTGTTCAATCAAGCTCTGATTGATATGGAAAACAATAGGGAAAAGAAAAGAGGTTTGTCCTTAGACTATGATAAATTATTAAGTACCTCCAGCTCCTCAATACACCACATTTATTCAACAGATATTGTCTGACTTTTTCCTGATCTTTAAGATTCCAGTTTTTGTTGTTTTCCTTTTTCCTCCTAAAGTATGGAGCTGGAGTCATTTTCCTTCCTTTGGTCAATGGAAAGTCCATTTGCACTCACACTGAAGTAATCACACCAGATTTCATATACTAGTGTTCACAGGTCCTTGTAACTGTCCCTAACTTTTCCCTTGTCTCTTCTCTGAGAACTTGTAATAAATTATTGGTGCCTTTTCTTGTGCCACCCCCATTAAAAAAAATGTAATAATAAAAAAAAAAAAACTAAGGACATTTCTTTCCACTTAATGCAAGTAACTCAGTCCATTGTAAATTCATTCTTTCACAAGTAAAAATAAACTCAAGATTGTGACAGGACAAGTGTTTGCTCTGTGATCGGATATTTTCTTGGAGAAGAAACTCTTTAAACGATTCCTTCTTTGCTGCGTTAGACACTTTGAATAAACACAGACTGCTACAAATCTGCGCTAATCACTGCCAAGGAGGCTGAGCTTGTTTGTAGTGATGCTGAAGACACTTACCGGACCCAGGAGAGGCATTCTGCTGATGAGCGGCGTAATGAACCCAGGCCTGTGTGCTCCTGCCCTGCTGCTGTAGGGAGGATTGTGGGGGTGCAGTGGTTGACCAGATGGGTGTGACAGGTGACATGTCTTTCAGGTGCACAACTTCCAAAACAAACAAATGATGTCTAAGAAAGTGTCAGAAAGCCTGACAGGCTGTGTGCACATGTGCGTGTGCACGTCGGCACGGCTCATTTCACAAACAGGTGTGAGGAGGCCAGAGCGACTGTCAAGGTGTCGCAGGCGTAGTATCTCCCTCAAACATGTGCTGAGCACGAGGGCTGTTGGCTACGGGCGCCGCAACGCCGCTGTCTGCTGCCCAAACGCTCTGGGGGGAGCACAGAGGCTGGGGCCAACTGGGCTTTCAAATCCAAAAAAAGAGCAAGACTTGGAACTTGTTTAGCTTCCCAGAATGATAGGGCTGGCATGTGCGGCAGAAAACCTCATTTTTACTGCAGATCAGCGGAGAGGAAATTTTCCTCTGAAGTAGCTCTCAGCTGGAGACTTATACGGATTCTAAAGGCCTTGGAAGTGCAGAACAAGTGTTCCTGCCTCTGTCTTAGGTCTGCTGTTGGTGCAGCAGGCAGAGCTGCTGGATGGAGTTATGATCACGTGTTACTAAAATGCCTCATTTATTTAGTTTTAACTGACATCTTCCTGCTCTTTACCATTTAATATGCAACGTTCACACCAGTCTTGGCAATGAGCATTCAAGCAAACACTTCCAATGACGTCTATGTAAACATGCAGATATGTGCGTTCCGGGCATCCATATTTAAATTCTTGCATTCATGGGATGTTAGTAAGTTTTTGAGTCAATGTTAAGGCTCTACGTACAAAACATGTTAAACCAGGTAGAACTGCGACTAGTCAGGGACTCAGATTTGGTATTCATGTATGAATGGTGTCCCTTTCAATCCAACAGTTTAAAAATTGATCATGAGAAGGAATAAAAGAGGAATTATTAATTGTGATTTTTATGCCTCAGCAGAATTATATGACACAGAGTATTTGATATATAAGGAATGGAGTTGTGAAAGAAAAAGCCTTGCAGCGCTTTACCGATTTCCATCAAGGCTCTTCCAACTGTAGATGGCGGACATGTGCTAGTATCAGGTAACAGCACTCCAGTCAGTGTGAACACCATATGCTAAATGCGCCGGACATGTGCCACATGTGTTTTTCATTACAGAGAAGGAGGGTCTAAGGGATGCCCAGTTTAGCCTGATCTGTTTAGTTTAGCAATCAGCTATTGTTTATATTTATGAGGGATTTTATGTATTTGGATAATTACTGGTGAGACAACCATGTTGCAATATTGGGCTGTATAAATAAAACTGAATTAAATTGAACTGAATTGAATTGGGCATGTGACACACCATGCATTTGAATGCTCTATAACCGCATTCGTGCACATCACATGCTCAGAATGAACAAGGCAACATAGTTTTCATTGGTGACACTTTAGATGAGGTGCAGCAAAATTCTCAGTCTAATGTTGACAAAGATTGTTAATACATTTGTCAAGCTTGTAAGCAGTTTATTAATTTGGTCTTTGTACACAATGGTCCCACTTTAGAAGGCAATAAGTCTTAGAAAGTATGTAAATAAACCTTATTTGGCATTATTGTGCTAATAAATGTCTTACAAACATCCTATAAACATATCAATAATGTTTGTTAACGTGTTACTAAAGCTTATTAAGGAACTTTATTATAAAGTGTTACGTTCTCCGCTTAGTGTCCTGATGTGTTATTACCTATTCTTCTAAATCATTTTAGGATCTTTTCAATTGAATCTAAATCATGAAGTCCCAACAGTCAAAAAGACTGTCATGATCATTCTTGAAATCTTTGGAATCATGATAGATAGATAGATTTCCATCTTTAAGTTTGCAGATTTTTAGGTAGATTGAATGTCCTCCACCATGACCTCATGAAACCCCTCCCGCACAGCTTTAGCCTTAAAGGCATGCTGGGAACCATCAGCAGGCCCAAGAGTTCTGCAGGATAACTAAATCTTGAGGCCTTCATTGATCAGGGTCATGGCTTCTGTGATCCATGGGGTCATCAGCAGAGTCCATCTAGACTCATTGCTTCTCTTCGTTTCCTGCTGGATGTTTCCAGAGCTTCATCACATGTTTGGACCTACCAGATCTTTCTGATCCTGATAACTGATCAATTTTACAATCTCCTCACCTGAGAGACCAAAACAAGCTTTGATCCTGATTGACCTTTGAAGTGATTTATTTTTTTTCAGGAGCAGCTTTTTTAGTATTGTTTACATTTTCAAAATGAAATGATTGCTGCTGCTTTAGCTCCGCTTGGTCATGCCTGAATGTTCAAAAGCTTCTTTCTTCTTCAGTCAACTGGACAGCTTCAAGGAAAAAGTCCTTTTCAGTGACATCTTAAAAAATACTTGAGAAACAGATTGAAAAGAGAAACAGAGCCATGTTGTTTGGAAAAGGCACAGATGGTATGTGGGGGTGTATGTGTCTGCGTTTAAGTGCTACAAGCACGAGCATTTTCAAATTAAGAAGCTTTTTATACTGGATTTTTTTTCCCCTTTTCTCTTATGTGTTATGAACACGAAGCACAACTTTAAGGAAAATAGAAGGAGGAAAATGGTGAGAGAGGAAAATGAGAAATTCACCTTTCCTCAGAATCGCGCTGTCCTTCATGAGTGATCTGTTCCTGTGTAATGGTCTGTCACTCCTGCACTTATGCCAACTTTATCGACTCCTGTCAAGATGTACAGTTAATGAAGTGAACAAATAGCTGCAAATATCAGGGTGAGGAGGGGGGAGGGCGGGCTTTTTTTTCTCTGCATTTATACGAGCCAGGAAGAATGTCTACATCTTAAGATGAACCTCAAATTCAACATCAAGAACAAACTCCAATCCAATCATTCGTCATCACTCTGACAGGATCAATCCAATAAGTACATTACAAAAACACAAAACAAAAGAATTCCATGTTGACTGATAAGTCAATGAACTGGCTTCAAACTATCACAATTAGTTTAACTTGGTTTGATTTTCTTTGCTCTTTGTTGTGGGGACTTGAAACTACCTGTGATGGTGCTTTATTGAACGATTATAAAAAAGTATGTTGCACAAAAATTATTCATGATTGTTAAAAATACTTCACATTAAAACTAGTCTAAAAGCTTTAGGACTGACTGTGAAGGCTGCTCTACAAAACACTTTCAATGTGAAGTTAATGGCACAGATCAGAATTGAGGTCCTGTGCTGCGATTTGAGCCAACGCATCTTCATGTCCAACGCATCCTTACTCCCAAATTGTCATAAATCAACTTATGGTTTTGGTCCCCTCTGCATCACTTTTGGATGTTTTGGATGTCCTCAACTTTTTGTTCGTTGATTTTCTGGCTTTTACAATTAAACTCACGGGTCCCCAACCCTAGGGTTATGGACCAATACCCTACCTGGTTCCACAACCGGTACCGCATCCAGTACCTCGTCCAGTATCACGTCCGGTACCGTGTTCCGATAGTTGGGGACCTGTGATTTAATGGGAACAGCCAATACGTTAAATAAAAGTGATGTGGAGGGGGCCCACACCAGTCCATATGTCCATAAATGGTGAGTAGGGATGGGCACTGAGGTTCGGTTCCAAGTAGGAACCGTTATAATTTACGCGGTTCTACTGAAACCAAAACAAGTTGCTGCAAAGGGTACAGGATTTCAGTGCAAGTTTCATTGAACATCTATTTGTCTTGGATATGTAATCACTTTTACTCTCTCACCCAATCCCTTTGCCTCTCCTGAGATAGTGGGCGGGCTCATATAAAGCCAATGACGAGGCGAGCATGAAAATGGCGCACCACCAGTTTCAACGAAAGAGGGGAGGGGGGCATCGTTTGCGGCTCAGAGGTTGTGAAGCTTTGACTTAATAGGAACAATCAGCACATCAAAAAACAACAATCTAAACATCAATGTTTGACGCGGATGTCTTAACCATGCATCAACATGTGACTTGGGAATCAAAATGTGTTGATTTGGGAAGATTTAAACACTATTTTTATTACTGAGGTACCAAAATTGGCACCGATTAGGAGCCGAAACCAAAGAACTGTTTTAGCACCGGAACCGCATAAAACCCAATCAGTTCCCAACTCTAATGGCGAGTTGGGAGTGAGAATGTATAGGGCGATTTGGAAGCAGCACAATTTGATTGAAGGGGCATGATTTGGGCGGTGCAAATTAAAATATCTGAAATTTGGCGAGGTCATGGATCACATCTAAATCAAATCAAATCAAAGTTTACTTTTAAAAAGTGCTTCTCGTACTTTGTGCAATTCGATACGCCTTACATTTAAAAGCAACACAAAAACATACACAATCAAAAACACAATCCAACCCATCCTTCACCCTCCCCCCCATTAACTTACACAACTCATGACCCGAAACACAATGAAAATGACTTCTAGAAGAAAGTCATAAAAGAATCTTAAGGCTTGGCTCTCCTGTGAGGAAACTGGATTTGGGAATCTGTCGATACAGAAGCCCGCTCGGCCACAGGAACATCGCCACAGTGCCCACCTGGACCGGAACAGCAACAGAGTCCACTCCACAGCTGTGAGGCTGCAGTGTAGGACTCCAGCCATCCCAGCAAGGGCGATCACCACAGCAACGACCCCAGATCAAGGCACTAAGCCCTGGCATGAAAGATCCCCAATCAGGGACTCAGCTTTAGGCATGTGATGTTCTCAGTGACTTGATCAGGGGTAGAATACTACCGGTAATCCAATAAGGCTGATCATGGGAGCGTTTTTGTCCTGAACTTTCATCCATTTACTTCACTCGCTGAGGCTGTTGGCAGAGCCCGTCCTGGATACTGATGAGTGAAGAAACACCCTGGACAGGTCACCAGCCTGATGTGATTACAGATGCTTTTGTGGAACTCCTCAAAATAATAAAATCTGATCTCTCTTGAAATATTTCCCAGGCTGCATTATAAAAATCAAGTGTCATAATGAGCTGTTTTTCAATACAACAAAGAGGTTTCAAAACCCAGAATGAACTCGTCTTTTATCTACGGAGCCGCTGTTTAGAGCCATCAAAGCATCAAAAGAAAAATCATAAAACCTCCTAGTTTGTGCTTAGCAGCTTGGTGCAGAACCTGCTGATCTGGATGTTCTTCAGTGTGAAAATGGAAGCGACTTCAAATCAAGCCGGAGCCCACAGAGGACAAAGGAGCAGGAGATGCTCAAGTCATGGCTTCATGCAAGATGGGGGCTTGCAGATCGTCTTGGTGTAATCTGTCCATTGTGGGTGGCAGCAGAATGACAGGAGGGAAAGTATCTGTGAGCCACACTCTGGAGAGAAAATTGCCTTTAGCATTGTGGCTGTAATGGGGAAAGGCAGTGATGCATTTCCACCGGGCTGCTCAGGCCACTAGGGAGCCTCTGTCTCCAGTCAGAAACTTTTCCTGGCCTTCCCTTCAGCTCCTGGTGCGGCTCCACTCTGCCTCAAATGACCAGATTCATCTTCCTGAAGAATTTGTTTACGTCTGACCACATCAGGTCATCATTAGAAGCACTTTTTCTGTAACTTTGAGTTCATTAAGCAATCATTAATTCTCATTTAGAGCTTCTAAACTAAATCAGAAACATGATCACACAAACATCATTAAGTGGCTGATTCATCACCCAACTAAACATTAATATTCACTGTAGAAACCTGGAACTCCCCACTCTATAATTATCAGATTTAGACTCTCAGAAACAGTGATGTGTCCCAGAAAAATACTGATCATCCTCTGCAGGCTGTTGTTTGAGACCCGAGGGTTCTACTGCAGATTTTAGACATCTTGAGTGCATGAACTGCATGAGATATGATAAACATTTGAATCCCAAAACCAGTAAAAGATATATAAACTGACTGCTTTCGACCAGTACACCAACTAAACTGGAGTCCAGGCTAAGGTGATATGGTTAGCTCTGCTGATTCTGGTCGAAGATTTAGCAGCAGAACTCTGCTACCAGAGCTGTGATTTCAGAATTTAATAGATGAGGTGGTTTAACACACTTATCTCTTTTTTCATAATAGCATAAGCTGTTAGTGAGTCTGATTCAAATGAAAAATAATTTAGAATATCCCAGTAGAATGAAAACACAGCAGTGGCGTGTAGCTGTTTGTTCCAAAACCAAGAGACTTGATTGATTAGATAATGGGAGCATTTGTTCAGTTATTGATTAAATAGTTTTCAAATGTGTGATGCAAGTCCTGAAGTGACAGAAAAACAGAAATCCAAGATAATGGCCAACGTTCGGACTCTGCAAAGCAGTAAAACCAGTTTTCCAATTGATTTGTTTCATGATAATTTGGACTTCATAACCGTCGTCCTAGTGAAGAAGTCGTCTCCTCATACCATAGAACATGGAAGTACAAAAGTACAGATGGTCAGAAGTGATCATGATGGTCAAAAATCCAATAAAAAGGAAGAGAAAGTAACTGCTAATGCTAAGTATTAAAGCCTCACTACCTCTCTGATCTATTGCAAAAGAGTTCCCAGTGGTCTTTTCATCATAATTATGATGTTTTTTGGCAAAATCCAAAAACTTGTGTCATTTCGTTGGACATAGCTTCTGCAGAGCAGCAGAAGCTCGTCAGAAATATGTCTGAAAGGTGTGTGAGGGACTTTTGGAGTAGAGTAAGCCTTCCCTTATTTCCAATCATTCCTTTGTTTACTCTCTCTCCTGCTATATATAGCTTACAGCCCCCACAAGCTTACATTACCAGTGCAACAAAAATGGTGAGGAATTTTGGAGCCATCCAACCGTACATTTCTGATCCAGATTCCCACTCAAACATAGAAAACAAACACGTTCATGCATCTATTTGTTTGCAAGTGGATGCATCAGAATGGACCGTATCAGGGAACTTGTGGTCTTCCAACTGTACCACCTGTGTCTCTGCTAGAAGCTTTTTCCAAATGCGTTTTTGCGTCTGCTCACAATTCACAACATTTTGACAAAATTCTACTCAGAAACACAGTTTTAATCTTAAATTAAGATTAAAACTATGTTTCTGAGTATTAATGAGTATACATTTATGGCAGACATATATTAGCAGCGTTAAGATTCTTAACGCTGCTAATATATGTCTCCCATCATAAGAGAAATACTGTAAGAACATGTTAAAACACCCAAATCATAAGTTTCATTGGAGTGGGTCTTCAAACATAAACACAGCTTTCCAGAACTTTGTGGCCAGTTGTAAATCAACTTAAATATTCTTATGTTAATGGATAAAAGCTTAAATGATATTTGATAACTGCCAGGTACAAAATGAGTGGTTGGCATTCAACTCCTTCAAGAGATTCTGTTTTTATTGTTGAACTTAGTGAAAAGAATTTAGGCAAGGAGCTCCTTCATCTTTGTGTTACTGAAATTATTGTCTCAAAAATAATTGTGTATTAACAATTACTAATATACATAAAATAAATTCATAATTTAAACAATTTGGTAGATTTACATCTACCAGTCGCAATCTAATTCTAGATAAAATGAGCTCTAAATTTGACCAGAGTAATGTTCTTGAAATTTGCATAAAATATATTTTTTTATAACTAAAAAATCCTCAAACACCATTTTAATTCATGTTTGCTTACAAACTGTTGAGATTGAAGCTTCACTGAACTCAAAGGAAAACAGTCGTGGAGGAAATTGTTTATTTAACCTCTTATCACATTCATTAAGAACAAAAAAGTGACACTGTTTTTATTTTTTTTTAGCAAACGCTTATAATGACTTCCAATAGTTCCTCTCATTAAACATTACTGTGACAAAATAAAACAAGTCCATGACCTCCTGAACCTTTGCAGCATAGTGGTGAAAAACACATTGTGTCACAATTGGCGGTGACACACAAAACACAGAGCTTTCAAAAATAAACACCCCTTTAAAAATAAAAAAAATAAAAAAACAGCATCAAGGTAATCGGACGGCTTGGTGTTTATAGCTTTAAGTTAAGACAAGTGCTTTTGCTTTGAGGTCCTGATCCACTTTAGGTTTTCTTTCATTTCTTTGATTATACATTTATTTTTACCTTCACTTATGTAAATAGACATCAAATGATTTAAGAAGTCAGCACAAATCCTGAAGTTCTGAACTCATTTTATGTCAAGAAAGAAGCAGAGGGAAGAGCTCACTTTACTCGCCTCTCTTGCATTTTTTCTCAAGCAGAGACAACTCCCTACCAAACCCGAGCATCCATTTTTTAATATTATATGTGGAGCTTAAGCTCTGCTTCCTCTATTAGCAAATCATCTTCATAATTTTCATAGATTAAATCTTAAATCTCTTGTGCAGCAAATTTCACAACTTATTGCTACAAACAGAACTTCGGGTCTTCCTCTGGTTGGAAAAGCTGTCAGCCTTCATCCATGTCCAACTTGTCCTTTCACTTTACTCGTCTGACCTCCGTCACCATTCCCTAGTCTTTGTCTGAGAGTCAGTAGTGTGTGCTGTTTGTTGCTCCGCCCCTTTCTGCTGAGGCAGGGGCCCATTTTCAAGAAGCAGGTTTAACAAATTCAGAGTTCAAACCCGCACTCAGAGTTCACAAACTCAGAGTTTTCGGTTTCAGAACAACTGAGAAAGTTTGTTCAACCAACTCTGAGTAGTTGGACTCAGAATCAGGTGTGAGCGTCGCGACCATAAAAAGCCCTAAGCAATGGAGCAAAGACAGTTTAATTCACCATGGCAACGGGAACAAACACCTTTAGGGCGTCATACTTGACGGCAATGGAAATTGATCCTACAAGTATATGCAGACTATGAGCAAATCTTCCACAAAAAGATCTACGCAGCTGCAGCGGTAAAGAGACTTGATTGGTAAAATAGCTGCCAGAGTTAATGTGTACGTCTACATTTGAATCATTTCAGTTCAGGATGAGTATTAAGTAATGTTAGTAATGACATTTTGTCACTTCTTAAGTAAGGAACGGTTTTTGATCCGTCAATAATTTAGAGAGTAATACAGGTTTAGGTTACCTCTTTTCTGAAACCAGAAACTCAGAGTTTTCTTTAACTCAGGGTTCACGCTCTCAGAGTTTTCTACTCTTCTTTCCTGATTTGTTCCCTTGAGTTTGTTTTCTTTCTGGTCACTTCCTGGTTAGATTACTCACTTTATTTAGGGGTCAGCCAGTCATCCCTCTCACCTCTGCAGCTTGAAAGAAGGACCACAACACACCAGTTCTGGCTTTACTCCTCTAGCTGTCTGTTCATTTTTAAGGACAACTTTAAGATTCTTTAATTTTTACTTTAAACATTGAGTGGTCTTACTTGCATTACCTTGCTGAGCTTCTCTCTCCCTACATTCCAGCCTGGTGTCTCAGGTCAGCTGATCTGCTTCTCCTGGAGAGTTCTAATAGAAAGTGTAGAAGTGAACAAGTCTTTTGTATCTGTGCTCTGAAGCTCTGGGACACTTTGCTGCTAAATATTAGACAATTGTCTTCACCATTGAGTCAAGACTCATTCTTATAGCCAAGCATTTGGTCAACGTGAGATATTGCTCTGTTTTTTACTTACACTTTAAAAAAAATATATTTTTACTTTCAAGCGTTTTTTTTTGTGTGTGTGCTTTTATTCACTTGTTTGTTACATTTGTCTTTAACAATTTTTTATTATGTTTGGCTTTAATTTACAGCATTTTGTTACATTTTTAACTGTTTTATAAAAAAAAAGCTGATAATGATTTCTGTGCAGGATGGTTGTGGCTCCTCCCAGTTTGAACCCTTGCTCTTGTGCTAGTCACTGGCCTGTCACAACCTCCCCTTTAAGTATACAAACAATCATGTTTGCACTTAAAAAAAATCCCTGTATCAGTTCTGTATTGGTGTGTCATGCTTCGTTTCCAGTTTTAGCATTTCTCTGACAACTTTTGTGTTATGTTGTTGAAATAGTATTGTTGGTGTTTTTCTCCAAATTTGGATGTTGATTTTGAATTTGACAGAAGACAGGGATCAATAAGACATAGGTCTTCTGAACATCAGCGTCTTTTTTTCCTGAGAAACTGCATTGTATTGGATTTCTGTAAACTGGGCGGTAATTTACTGCAATGTCAACAGTAAAATACTGTACACAGGCTTTACAGTATTTTACTGTAAACATCAATGAGCTGTGGGAAATTACTGTAAAACGCAATGGATTGTGGGAATTTCCCTTGTCACAACTATATTTTCCCAGTTACTGTGAATCAGAATATAGTATCAGTTTAGTATTTGAAAAATTATTTTATGACCAGAATGAAATCCAATAATATTTTTTTTTTAAATGAAAAAGATTAATGATCAAACAATCAGCTGCCATAATGATGTCATGAGCATGTCTTGTTTCCACATTCAAATGGCAAAACTTATCAAACTAACAAAAATACCACCGACTTTATAAACTGTCAGTTATCAAATTTGAAAAACAAACAATAAAAACACACATACAAAAAAAAAAAAAAAACTGCAGAAAACAACCAAACACAACTACTCGATATTCAGAAAAAAGGTGCTTGCTAAAAACATTAATGCATTTCGTTTAAAAAAAGAACGTGTTTGAGAAGACCTTCAGTCTGGAGTTTGATACACAAATGTAGAGAAAGAGCATGTCAGTTTTGGCCCACAAATTGGTAGTTTTCTTCCTCTGACGATAACTAAAATTAGAAGAAATAAGTACAAAAGAGTGAGAAAAAACTAATTCAGGAGCACACATGTGGTCAGATGGATCAGAATCCGTCCTCCATATTTTCTTTTGGTTTTACTGATTTGTTTATTTTTTTGTTCCATTGTGTTGTAGTTTCTGATTGGAACTCAGGTTAGTGGGTTCTAGTAAATTCTATTGGCTGCTTACCCTAATTTAATTCTTCTGCTGCTTTCATGTGTGTTTGATTTATCATATATCAAATTATTAATGTTTAAAAAAAACAAAAAAAAAAACAACTCAAACTGCTGCATGTCTCTCTGCTGCAAGATGTTCTCCTGAACCTTTTCATTCCTGTCACCCCAGCCCCCAGCCTTGACTTCTCCTGTGTTAACCTGTATGTTGTAAAAGGAGCTGTTTCTGTGGGTGAATTGCACTTAAACTCAGGAGTTCACGCAGCTGCAGGGTGGTCAGGTGGAGCTCCAGAGTTAAGAAGAAGAAAGGGCTCCGACTGTGACAAAACCACTGTGAAATCAAAGCATGAAAACCTAATCTGTTTGTTTCAGTGCAGTTCTGCTTCAGAGCACAAATCAAAACACTCCAGAATCCACGGAATTGTTTAAAATAAACAGATTTCACGTGAAACAGCTTTTTTTCAACCAGCAGAGTGATATGATCTAAGGAAAAATGAACAAACACATCTTCATTACTGAAAGTTTACTGTCGATTATCTTCAGAACAGAATCGAAACCCTCTGCAAGTCTGATATGTCCTGAACCTCAACGATGCTGCACAGCCACGCCCATATCCCTCACAGGACAGCTGAGACCACAAAGATCCACTTCAGCCCCATCTCACCACAGACCAGAATCCTAGAACTACCAAGTGAAAGTCTCAAGTGGTTCTTAATCGTCTATATAACGATGACTACTTTCTTCCCAATCTAAGTACTCATCTTTTTGAAATTATATATATAGTATTTTTATCTTTGAAAATATTATTTTTATTGTGGAGATGCTTTGGAAAAATGTGCTTATTGATGTAATTGATGCCTGTTTAAAATCATTTTAAATAGAAAAACTAAACAGATGGGCACTCTGGTTGTCACACAGCTCCATGACATCATTCAGGAACATTACAAAAATGTAATTAATGGTCTCCAACAGACAGTTACGTTTTATGGAAAACAGTAAAAAACGTCATAAATTTCTTTAAAATGAAATCCTCAGGTCCTACTAAAATTGAGATTTAATTGGGAGCCAATGAATATCAATATAGATGGGGAGGTGGAGTTGGATATTTGTTAAAAAATGTAAAAGTTTTTTTAGTTTTGAGCAATAAAATATTTAATTCTTCAATGAAATCTGTCATTGAAAAGAGGCAGTTCATTTACAGTTTATTAGGCACACTTGTTTAAATTCCTTTCAGCCAATCACACGGCAGCCACTGAATACATGTAATCCTGCATGGTCAAGACAATCTGCTCCAGTTCAAACCAACCATCAAAAAATGGAAGAAAGGCGGTTGAAATGACTGAATTTGGCATGGTTGTTGCTATCAAACGAGCTGGTCTGAGGATTTCAGAAACTGCTGATCTACTGGGATTTTCATCTACAACCATCTCCACGGTTTACAGAGAATGGTCAGAAAAAGAGAAAGTATACAGTGAGCGGCAGTTCTGTTGGTGGAAATGCCTCTTTATGTCAGAGGTCAGACAAAAATGGCCAGACTGGTTCCAGCTGATAGAAAGACAACAGTGACTTAAATAACCACAGTTTATAACCAATGTCTGGAGAAGAACATCTCTGAGTGAGCAACACATCCAACCATGAGGCACATGGGCTACAACAGCAGAAGAACACTCGGGACCACTCCTGTCAACTAAGAACAGGAAACTGAGGCTACAACCAAAATGGAGGATGAAGATTTGAAAACTGTTGACTGGTTGATGAGTCTCCATTTCTGCTTCAACATTTGCATGGTAGGGCCAGAATTTGACATCAAGAAGATGAACGTATTGATCCATCCTGCCTTATATCAACAGTTCAGGATGGTGGTGTTGGTGTAATGGTGTGGAGGATATATTCTTGGCACACTTTGGGCCCATTAGTACCAATTTATCATGGTTCCAACTCCACAATCTACCTGAGTGTTGTTGCTGACCATGTTCATCCCTTTATGACCACAGTGTACCATCTCCTGATGCTACTTCCAGCAGGATAAGACTCCCCGTCATAAAGTTAGAATCATCTCTGACAATCATCATGATAATGAGTTCACTGGACTCTAATGACCTCCACAGTCACCAGAACCCAATAGAACCTTTGGGATGTGGTGGAACGGGACATCGGCATCATGGATAGGGTTGGGCACCGAAGTTTGGTTCCAAGTAGGAACTGTTATGATTTTCATGGTTCTACTGAAACCAAAAGAAGCTGCAGCAAACGGTGCTGCATGTCGGTGCTTAGTTTCATTGAACGTCTTTTGGTCTTTGGACATGTCAATCACTTCTTCTCTCTTCAGTACTTTGAAGTTCTAGCCAATCCCGTTGCCTTTCCTGCGATAGTGGGCGGGCCCATGTAAAAGCGATGATGGGGTGAGCACATGAGCACGGACAGCGCTCGCATGTCTGGCTGCATTTCACAGCAGATCAGTTTGACAGGTCGCTATCAGCCAATCAGGAACTCGAACCTAAAAGAGTGGCCAGTAAATAATGTATGCTCATGTAGAGCTTTACTAGTTTCTTAAAACGCCCGAATCACTTTACAGTCACTGTCCTATTCAACCACACACATTCACACATTACCTTTCACTAGCAAAAACCCATAACTAGCAGGAGCAAAAGGGTTCAGTGTCTCAACCATGGACACTTCGACATATAGGTGGACAGGGCAGAAACCAGACCTGTGATCTTCTGTTCAGAGGTCGAACGCTCTACCTCTGCACCACAGTCACCCCAAATGAATGTTTAGTACATTTATGAAGAATAAAGTGGTTTAAAATCCTTGTTGTTACTTTTGAAACCTCAGAATTAGTTAGCATTTAGCTGATCGCTTACAGCCATCAATGAATTTTAATACAATCCTGAACTTTATAAAAACATGTCAAATCTTTTTTTCTCATGTGTGCTTAAGACGTTAAGATCAACAATCTCTTGTTCCTCGTTACCGTTAGCAACAAAGCAATAACACAAAAGCCAGGTTTCATCTCATTCATTTGTGAAAAAAGAAAAAAAAAACAAGTGTTTTTCTTCTGACAGCTTTCATCTGGGAATTGGTTTCCACAAAAGGTGTCTGAAAGATCAGTGTTTCAAAAGCTCATCTGAAATGAAATTATCCCTGCAGCCATGGATGAAATGAATCCTGATTGCTGCTTAAATTTAACATCACCAATTCTTTTTTCTGCATCTCCAGCTGGCCTAGAACCATTAGGAGTTCCATGGAGATTCTGCTTCACCTCCGACCTCCCCTGAAGCTTCTTTTAGGAGTGAAACTACACTCTAGCGTAGAAAAACTTTGCCCTGATCATCTGTTATGCGGCGGCTTGTTTGTGACACGGCGTGGAAGATCTTCATAGATGCTGCGGGTCACTCATCGGGGAGGAGGAACAAGCTTCTGTGGACTTGGTTAACCGGAGCTTCAGCTGCGACCTCAGAGGAAATGCTAATTAAAAGCTGCCTGAACACCCCCACCACCCCCCAAGTGTTTACTTTCTTTGTGCTGTCAATCAAAATGCTGAATCTGAAAACAGCTTAATGAAGCAGAAGCTGTTGGCTGGACGGATGAGATAAAAACATTGAACTTCTTTGTCATGTTGAAGCTGCATCAACACCCTGGTGTTTGTTTGTGTGTTCATCTGCACACAGTCAACATTTCTGCCTTTAATTGGATCCAGTTTTCCTTTCACTTTGTGCGTGACCCCCCCCCGTCCCTTTCAAGCTGAGTCCACTCGCAGGCCGCTTCTCGCAGGGCGTCTGCGAACGCCCGCTCAATTAAATCCTGCCCTGGTTTTGTGTGGAGAGTCGCGCCCTGCGTGAGCGTTTGATGGGAGGCGGACATCTTTGAAGGACCAACACGCCGCCCTGCGGTACACAGCAGAGCGGCGCTGGGAGGAAGGCCAGCGGACAAACACAAGGAGTTATCAGAGGACAAAAAAAGGCTGCTCCTGCGGCCTGGGGGCGGTTCGCTGCTGTCACACTACGGCTTCTGCTTCTTACGTGACCTGCTGGGAATGACAGTGAGGGTCAGGCAAACAAATATCTCATTTCTGCAGCTTCACCTGGAGTCTGGAATGCATGCACACGCTCCTAATGTGTTTCTCACACTTTTTTAATGGAAACTTCAAAGTAGAGAGTAAACACTGACTGAAACAATAGACTTTGTTATCAAATCATCCTGACTGTAAATGGCTGGATCTGAGATGTAAATGAGCAGCAAGATTTGAATTCAAAAGGAGAATGTTTCACAAACAGAAAGGGACTTCTTTTTTTTTCCTTTTTATTAGGGAGCTAAATGTTAAAAAGTTTAGTCTCATTTCTCCTCCTTTTCAGGTGGAAGAAAATCTCCCAAACTGCAGTGTCTATATGGAATTAAGGACATAAATCTTGAAGCGGGCTGATCATTAATCCACAGGGCCTTCATCCCTTTTATCAGAACATTCCTGCATGATTCCATGAGCAGGTTGTCTGTTCGGAGAAGAAGGGGGGCTTTGATCAGTCAATCCACAGAACCTCCAGCAGCTGTGAAATATGCTTTTATCCACGGAAGTAAAGCTCCTGCGATCGACTGTGGCTCCTGAAAAGCAGGACATAACAAATCTAACATGACAGGACATGACATGAAGCCGGAAATATTGTTCGCATTTAAAGCCCATGCAGCGGATGGATGAATGGATGAATGGATGGATGGGAGGGGACGATGGATGAACTGTCTCCAAGGTAATTAGTTGTCAAGAAAACCATAAAAAAACACTTTTTGGCATAATTTTTTGGTAAAAGGAGACACATGTTCTGTTTACTTGATCAAAGAAAAAGTGCAGCAGTTCACCGACTGACAGGCGTTTGCCTGAAACGGCTGCAGGCTCTGCACAGCAGTGCAGCATGTCAGCCTCAGGTCTTCAGTTCATGCACTTAAAATGTGTTATTGGGCTGAGAACGATACGGTTTCTACAGTTCACCACACAAATGCAGAGTGCTGTGCATCCACTGAAACCGGCCTCACTAGTCAGAAAAAAAACAAATCATTAGCAAATATTGTCATTTATCTATTTATCTATAATGCAAAAGCAGGTCTTTAAGAAATAACTTATAACTCCATAGGGAGAATATACTTAAAAAAGCAAAAAAGACAAAAAGAAAAAAAAACATCTGCCAGTGAGGTAAGGAAAATTGTCTTGCCAAGAATTCTAATTTAAAGTTAAATTATTCTGGTCACTAACATTTTTCTCAAATTTTACAAGTTATTCTGCTACTGAATATGACTGAGTATTAAGACCAGTTTATAAACATTTTTGTTAAATTACGACTTCAAAAATCTTGGGAATTTATGAGAAAAAATGTTGAATTACAATGAAAAAACCCATATTTATGACTTAAAAAGTCATTGGCTAAATTTATGACTTTTTTCTTTTCTACGTGTTTTAAAGTTGTACATTTTCAAGAAAAAAAGTCATAAATTAACCAGAAAGGAACCAAACGTGTTTGTTTATCTGAGACGTGCTTGAAGATGAAAGATGTAGACCATCTTGTGAAGCTTTATTTCCAGATCGGTGTCAAAAACATAGAAATTCTGAACCTTCTGGAGAATCAAAATCAAATTACTATCTGTGACTCGGACTTTCCGCGGTTCAGTATTGGTAATGCAGCGTTTCATAAAATAAACAGCTCAGAGACACACGTTTGCAAGACCAGCACTTTATTCTGCCTTTTTAATTCACATACCCAGAAGCCTGTTTGCCACTTTACGTCACATTTCTGTCATGCGCAGGAGGACAATAAAAGGAGAATAAAAACAGTGTTGCATTCGCTCCCTGTTCAAGATGAAACGTCCCAATTTAGCACAAAACAACAAAAAGGAATGAAATAGTATGTTACATTATCACAAGAACATTGAAAATTCACAAAACTTTTTGCAGAGTTGGAGCAGATCTGGTCTTTCGTGGAGGAAGAAATGACTGGAAGTGGACAGACGCATGGATCATCAACAGGCTCTGCAGAGATCCTGCAACGACTTTAAATCTCATGAGTTTAGGAGAAAAAAAACTAGCAATATTCCTTTTTTTGGTGGCCTTAGTACTCTGACGTAATTGAAAAACCTTTTTGATATTTTTTTTTTCTTCCAAAACATATATATTTCTTCATGAAATCCCTTTTGAGGTCATGAGATTGCTGAATGCTATCTCAGATACTGATACACCTTGAACATCATCCACTCACAATCTCACCTAGGGACGATTTAGAATCATCAATGAACCCCTGAATCCTGTTTTTGGACTGCATAAGCATAACATGCAAATTCCACACAGGAAGAACCCAGCTGGGATTTGAACCAGAGCCCTCTCACTGTGAGGTGAGAGCACTAACCACTACATCCATGTTCTTTCTACAAACTTATTTCCAATTGTGGCAAACAAACGTATTAACTAACCATTGGTCTCCTGACAAGAATAAAGGAGTTGAGCAGCGTGAGATGATAAAACTAGCAATCATTGTCGCTTTCAGTGTGACACTGTGTCACTGATCCATGATCTGTGTCTAAGGGGATGGGGGGGCGGAAGGATGAAGGACACATGAAAGCGTGGGGGAGGTTTTCCTGGTAACGAGAAACACCTTTCTGTCAGAAATGCTGCAGGATGTTCCAGATGAATGTTTTCATGAAGATCCATCCTGACTTCCCTTTCACCCTCAGCAGCTGAACGGGGACAGAGATCTGAAGTGAAGAGAAATAGGATTTTTTTTTACCAACAAATAAATATGACCTTGGAGAATGTTTGACACATTTACTCAGGAACAAAAATGAGATTCTTTGTGTCTGCAGTCAGGAACACTGTTTGAAGGGGGCGTGACTTTCACTGCAACCACCCTGCTTCAAGATTGTCATGGTAACCATCCAACCACTGCTCATCCAAGTTTACTGCAACCCTCCAATTTTCAGATTATGAGGAGTTTCATTTGATTTTGACTTTTTGTGTAAAACTGAAGCCTCTATGAACCAATCAATGAAAACAAATCAGTATTTTTACAGAAATATGAGTGTAAAGATGCAGAAAATGCAAAGATGCATTTTTTATGATAGCTGCTCTTTCTGCACAACAGAGAGGACAAAATAAATGACTCTCAATGAAGAACTACTCTCCATTGATCTCTTACACATTTCATGTACACAGTTATTGCCATACAAGCGTATAATTCCATGTATGAATCATTTATGAAACACATTTAGTTCTCTGCACGCTTTCCAAATGAACTCCAAAGTGAAATTTATCTTTGTTTTATTATACAAGAGTTCAGAAACACACATCGGTCTCTGAGTTCATGCTGACTCTGGTGTGAAACACTTTCTGCCTTTCAGAATAAAAATAACTATTTCAATTTTTATAAATCAACACAACAGGAGCTCTTATTTAAAAGCCACATGTGAGTATCCAGATGTTCCAGTATAATTTGATGTTGTGTATAAACAACATGCAGTGCTGTCCTCTCCATCTTTCTGTTCTTTATCTCTGACTCTCAAATAAGGAGGGGTAACCTCTCATCTTGAAGCCCCACCCACCTGTAAAGCAAGTGTATTCTTGTTTTTTGTCTCTGCAGAAATCCCTTCTGAGTGAATGAAAGCGGCATGTGACCCCGCCTGGTGTTCACATGTCTAAGTTGTTTTAATTGTGTGAATAAAGGAGGTAATGATCCAGTGAATGTTAAGAGACCATTCGTCAGGAGTGTTTTTGTGTTTAATGCTCTGATGAGTTCCTGCAGCACGCTCTGTTCCTTCTTCTTATATCTGGAGTTTTTGATCACAAGTAAGACAACACGTGTGTTTGAATCATCAGAACACAATAATTGGGCCGGTCTGGGTAGAACAATGAGCTAATTGAGAGTCTAAGCAATCCCGCACATCAAAGCATGTCGGAATGTGAATCAATGTGTTGTGTTCAATTTCTATTTTCAAACTGCAGCCATTACGCCAAAGCAGAAAAGCATGTAATTGTTGTGTACTCGTTAATGTCAGCATCTCTAATTAAGTTCATCTGCGGCGGCGCCACATTTGTCACTTTGTTCCTCTGCTTGTGCTCAGATGAAGGCCGTCCACGTTCTCTGCTTTGATGTTTTATGGATTTCCCACATTGTTCTTTCCATGACTTTCATTAAATCTCTTGTGATTGCTGTAAATGCTGCTTTTTATCAAAAATGCATTTCATCTTTCAAATCCCCAAATCTGTTTTAGGCCGTTCCCAAAGAATCAGATGTCTCAGCTTGATTATTCCAGAAACATTTTCTTTAAAAATCACTTTTACTCGGAGTCAGAGAAAGACATTTTGGTTCCGACAGATTTTCCAATTTGAGTTTAAATTTTCCCGATGACTGCTGTTTCCTTTGATGTCTTTGCAAAACTGCAGATCTGTTCTCCTGTTCCAGACTGAAGGTTTATTTTGCTGTCAGCAACATATGAACGCCTGCAGGCTGCATGAAGGGATGTGAGAATGTGAGCGAAAGAAACTTTAAGCTGGATTTGAGATGTTGATGGTTTTCAGCTCTGGAGGCTCATTCCTGTCCGTTTGAGTCAAAAATTCCCAGGCTGAGAACTCCTTCTGTGTGGAGTTAGCATGTTCTCCTCGTGCATGTATGGGTTTTCCAGGGACCCCCAGTCAAAAAACAGTTTCGAGTAAATCATGACTATATTGTGTCCCAGTGAGTGTGTTTGGTTGTCTGTCCCTGTGATGGGCTACTGATCTGTCCAAGGTGAACTCCACCTTCCCCTAAAGAGAATAGGTTTCTCTGAACTTGAATCTCTTTGTTTTTATTACAAGATATCCCTCTCCCTGCGAGTTTCAAAATACCTGTTAAATTTCGGACACAGGTGACCTTGTTAATTAACTGTTTATGTCTGTCATTGCAAGACTGACAGCTGTGATTGCCCCGCCTCTCTGCCCATATATGGAAAAGTAGTGGAATCAAATAACCTGACGGTTTGTCCATCTTCAGGTGTTTGTGGTCAGAACCAAACAGGCTGACACTAATTCACTCAGGTTGAAACCCAAACTCTGCTCCTCTTTGGTGTCTTTGTATGATATAGTTCAACGCCTGGCTGACATTTTTTTTACCTTCAGATAGTTCTATTTCGATGTTTCAGGGCTGCACAGCAAACATAAAGAGAGGAGCTTTTTGATTCTGCTGAATGAAGTGGCTTCCATTGAGCTCTGACTTCCATATTGTTGTAAATGTGATTTTTATAACACATCAGAAACAATCAAAAAGGCCAATTTAAGAAAATCACAGCATTTTTTTTCTTGCGTTCTCCCTCTGTGGACGCTTTCAGTTCTCATTTTCAAGTTTTAAAAAGTCTAATTATAGAAACACCCAAGTTTTGTATTTTTAGTTTTCTCTTGAGCTTTGACACCATGAAAAACATCCTGCGATCATGTGAGAATGCACTCCTCTGTTATAAATATTGCATCCGTGACTCGTGTTACACATACAACAGAAGCATTATGATGCATGGACCGCCTCAGTCACCGAAACAGCAGATGGGAATGATGAAGAAATGCATCCCCTGCTGTGTCACTTCATTAGAAATATTTTCACATTAAATCACACAAACTGAAAGCATTCTGTTCGTTGTTTAAAGAGAGGTGTTAAATTAAAAAAAAAAAAAAAAAAACCTCCTGCAGGAACATTGAAATGATTTTTCTGCTCCCAACAGAGGAAGGCAGAGCTTTCTTTACGACAGCTCCTCTGAAGTTTTTCTGGCTTCTGGAAGACGGGCTTTAAACAGAATGATCCCTAATCCGAACATACATTTAAGAACAGGGTTTGACATTTCTGAGGTTCAACAAGTTGTCTTTGCTTGGATAATATTTAAGTAGGAACAAAAACCTCCACGAAGTCTTTAAGTCCAACTCTGATCATCTTTTGATCTATTTTCAAAGTGTTCCCAGTGGTATTTTAATTATAATTAGCTATTTTAAGCCAAAATAAAAAAAAGTCACCCCTCTGTTTAAATAATCTCCCACTAGCTTACAGTTCATCACATCCCCAACCAAACATTACTCCCACAACAAAAATGGTGAGCAATATTGGAGCTATCCAGACGAATAGTTTGGATCCAGATTCCAGCTCTGATTAGGAAAACAAAGACGTTCATGGATCTATTTATCTGCAAGTGGATGCATTAGAATGGAGGGAGGTTGTAGTCTGTGCTTTAACACAAATATAAGCTTCCTCCTACGGTATGCTTTTTTCTCATGTGTTCCTGATTCACAACAATTTGAATAAACAAATATTTTAAAAAAGCAATTTAAATTTTGATCATATACGTCCTTCTTAATCAAACATGTTAAAAACCCCCAAAAAAACAATTTTCTTCAGAAAAGGTCTTTAAATCTTGATTCTAAAATCTATTTTCTTACATTTTTAAGCCAGAACCTTCACCTTCAAACAGCTCCAGTGCATTCCAGAGGATCATGTCTTTATGTGCTTTTTATAGTTGAAATGATTACATGATGAGACGAGAAAAGAAGCAAATATTTTTGAGTAAAAAAACCAGGACAGTTACCCAGATGTTTACTTCATGAAATGACACTGCATTCATTATGAGCAGTTTTTCTTTTGACTTGTTTGTTGTTGAAGGTGACAATCGATGTGTCTTGGTTCCCTTCCTGTTCCTGCTCTCTTCACTCATTCTCACACCAGCTCTTGGTTTGAATCAGTCAGATACTCTGTCAGTCTGTTGAAGTCGATGGTTGCAGTTGTTTAGATCGTTTTATTATTTTTTTACAGTTCTCCTTTTCTTAATGTCTTCATGAAATGATTTTTGTTTCTTTTCCACTGTGTCTTACCTTCTGTTTCTTTAATCAGTATGGTCCATCCTCTGCAGCACCAGCCCCCTTTCCAGCCACAGGAACCCATCCTGATAGTCTGTTTTGAGGAGGACCCTTTGACACCCTTCACTGTCCTCTACCACGAACGGCTCCAGGACCCTGGACCAGTTTGGTTTACCACATTTTACGTACCAAGAGCTGTATCTGATGTTAAAGCTAGAGTCTATTTTTTAACTTATGTCATATGTGTAAGGCAGAGTGAATTATAAGGTGCATTAAGAGAGAGAAAATAAACAGAGATGAATGTCAGCCAGTGTCATGTGCACCTGCCGTCCCTCATGCTCACCTGTGCTCTGGAGCATATATACTCTTCTCTCTCTGTCTCTTGTTGCCAGTTCGTAGTAGTCTGTTTACTCGTTCCAGCATTATTTATGGTTTGTCAAGTTCATGGTTCTGACCCAGCTACATCCTTAACCACCTCTCTGCCTCGTCCACATCTCCCTGTTGCCGATTAGTTTTCGTCCTTGATCAAGTTCCTGGTTATCCTATTAGTTATTGATCTTGTAAGGAGTTTTAACGCCATCTACCAAGTCTCATCTTATTCTGCTACCCTCTGCTGCTCTGAACTACAAGTCAAACCCACTTCCTACTTCCTGCTGGGATGAGAGATGCTTCCTGCATGCCCTCCTCCGCTCCCCGCTTCAAGAAGATAAAGATTTCATGCTCACTATCCAGAGCCATAAATGAATCTTCATCAGGTAACTGCTGGGTTCTGAGTTGTCTATGGGTTGTCCATCGTCTCAGGCGCTACAGTCAGTCAGACTTAATTAACTGTGTTCACAGTAACTTTGTTTGTAACACGATATACATTAGCCATGTTTACTTCATACTTCAAACATTCTTTGCAGCACCAAAAAAACTTGTCCCAATAGAGAAAATACTGTGACTACGCTAACTCCCAGCAGTGATAGTAACACATAACAAAATATAGTTCAACATAACTACACGTTAGCTGAATTAGCCTTTTTACAATAACACAAACTTGTTTGAAACTCTTAATACAGCTAAAGCTAACGTTTGGCTACTTTAATTATGCTAACTGTCAACCTTGCTAATAACACATACAAACCAGTCAGATACTGCTGCACGTTAGCATAATGTATAATAACACCCAACTGTGTTTGAAACTAAAAAAATAACAGACTGGCGTTTTGACAGAAAAACACAATCAGAAATAATCCATATATAAGGTTCTATGGATTATAAAATGCACCATCATTTAAAAAAAGGCTTTTAGTTTAGCTCCTTATAGTGCAAAAAATACAGCATTTCTAGTGTGCAGATCTCTGAAGCAGGGACTATAGCAGCATCCATGAGTCAGAAGATCTTTGCTCAAGCTCTGGACTTTTGAAGGTAAATATATATTTTTTTTACATTGACCACTCTGTTGTGTTTTGAGAATGTTTGGTGAGAAGCTCCAGGTCTTCATCCTTCAGAAAGAGGTGCTATGAAGTCCTCATCTCTGTGCACCACTGGATACAGTGGATTCGTTGTGACTTCCTAATTTCCAGAGACAGTGGATAAATTTGTTTTTTCAACCTGATTTGTTTTGCAGCTGCAGGCTCTCCACGTTGCCCCAGCAGCTCTGAAGGACCTCTGATCCAGGACGTCCTCTGACAGGTCCTCCGCTGAAGCATCCTCTTGAAGGAGAAGTGAGTGTGCACACTGATTGGATAGTTGCTCTTATTTTGCTTTAATGAGATTGAATGTTTCAGCTGAGGGTGTTTGATCTGTCTTGTTTTTTCACATCAACATAGGAAATGATTGCAAACGTGCTGAAATGATGGATTCCAGTTCAGCATCACGGATGCTTGAAAAAGGGCACCAAGCACTCCAGAAAGATGCTCCCCGTGACCTCAGAGCCTGCAGCAGAAAAGACTGGGAGTCCAGGGTCTTACTCTTCATGTGGAGGGGGCGCTGGGTCGCCCTTCTGGCTGGAGGACAAGCTCTCCAGCAGCTACATCCACCCCCAGACGCTCTTCCATCCTCGGAGTTTGGATGCTGCTTCATCTTGTGTTCTGAGCGGATTTTTCAGGCTGACATGAGGAAATGTTTGTTTACTTTGACCTATATCACCAGTGGGCACAAGTTCTCCTTTGTTTTCACTGAATCTTAAGATTTGGTCCTGAAAGTGAGGCTTGGCTAGAAAGGGACACATTTCTGCTACTGGTGAGAATTTTTTTTATGTCTAAAAAAGATTCAGTCAACACAGAGTCAGCATCCTTCTGCTGATAAGGTGGAAAGGGGACATCGTCTTCTGGTTGTATTTTCCACAGATTGAACGAAGTGAGCTTTATGAAACAGAGCTGTGCTGCAGCAGACAAAAAGAGATTTAATATCAGTTGAACTTTATTATGAGTCTTGGTAGAGCCTTTAAACGGTAGAAGAAATATTGTATACACCAGCTAGTCCCAAGTCCACATATCTAATTTCAACCATCTCTTATTGGTAATATGTGCGACAGCAGAAAGCAATATCACAGCTGAAGTAAATATAGTGTGTGAGAAGAAAAGATCTCCAAGATTAAAAGTAGAAAATGAAATCAGACAAATGTTTCTTAAGACGCAGCCAAAGCGTTTGCTTGTCCTTTGGGTTGTTGTGTTGTTGTGAGCAGTAATTAAGAGCCCCCGCCGAGTGGCGGTGATGGCGTCGCTCCCGGCCCCCCTCAGAGCGCTGCCCTCCTTCACTTTCACTTCATGTCACAACATGTAGGGGAGCGGCGCTCTGCCAGGACGAGAGGGGACCTGACTCTAATTGAATGTGATTCACACTAACTGGAAACAAAACAGCGTGTAATACACGCCCACTTTAGAGAGGCCGGCGAGCACGACAGAATGGGGGCAATGAATTAGACATGGGGGGGTTGCAAAGTGTAAAGAATCAGCTGCACACATACTTGAGAGCACGCTCATAGATTCATGGCATGTCTGTCTCTGTGTGATGCTCATGAAGGAAACATCCTTTTCATGTGAAAGGTCAACATGAGTGATGTCACAAACCAGCGCTTCATTCCACTGAAGTATCTGGTCTTTGTTACAGAAATGATGTCAGAAGATGTGCTTCAGAATATGACAGCTGATTCTGTGGACATGAAATAAATGATCCAATGATCTATTTTAATTTAAACTTTTATTTCTCTCACAGACGAATGTCGTAGAAATAAAAGAAAAAGACGCTGTTGATGTAACCAGACATGAATCAATAGGAAAAGCTGTGAAATTGGAGGTGAGTTCATTAGGACAGAAGTGGAGTGAGATCAGGTGGAGAAAACAAGCTGAAGTTAAATGGTCTTTAATGTCATTCAGTGAAAAGTGTTGTAGGCTGAGGGATTTCAATGCAACGTGTCTCACGTCTGGAGACCAAGGTGAGGTGGAGGGAGATGAGTCTGAGTGCTTCTAGAGTGTGAGAAAGGGATTGTATTCGGCTTTGGAGGAAAAGTTCCACTAATCCTTAAAGAATCTGGTCATTGTACAATGCCATACATAATTTACATTAGGGATAGGTAACTCCAGGCCCCGAGGGCCACATTCCTCACTGAAAAAAAAAATCTGTTCGATTTACTTAATCCAATAGTGGACATCGGTTGCACACAGATGTTTAGCTTTCACAGCAACTTAAACGCTTGAGTTAAATCAACACAAGTTAATTTCATTCAACAAAACTGATTACTTTGTGTTAAAAATATGTGATTGAGACATGTTACCATAATGTAATTTGAGCTCTTGGATCAGTTTAATTTGTCACAATTTCATCACTTTATTTCAACACTATTCACACTATTTACTCCAAAACTATTTGCTTACTTGAATACAACTTATTTTTTATATTTAAATTTTGAATGATATTCTAATGTCAAATACATCAGACCTGGAAATTAAAAATGTATTTTTTTTCTAAGATAACTGCCTGTAAGAACTACTAATATTTCAAAACAAAGGTCCTACCAGTAAAAAAAATACTTATTAAAATAAATCATTTATAGAACTGCAAATACCTTTCTGTTAAACTACTGGAATTGTTAACATTACTCATTTTTACTCAAATAAATAATAAAAATTAACACTTGCATGTCAAAGCTTTTATTCAAAAGCCACAACACAAAAATACTGTCAAAAATACAGCGAGTGTCCAAAATATTAACACTGGTATTGTGACATCTTGATTCAAAACAGCCTTAGAAGTATTACAACTTTTTTTTAAACTATAGGCTTTTGGAGCAGGTTTTGAGCAAAAGTGAGGTTGAGGGTACACATCAGTCCAAAGCATGGCGACATCCAAAACCACATCATGCAGGTCCTGCAGCACATTGATGCCTCCAAGATGATTCCAATGTCTTCTGACTCTGTACTTGAAGTTTGTTCCTCAGGACATAAACCACCACGCCGCTGTCTTCAATGGCGTCGTTAACGGGCTCTTCATCCACTCCATATGCCAAAACAAACACAGTGACACCATGGACAAGATGTTAGTGAAGAAGAAATATTAACTTTACAACATTTAACAAATACATAATATTTCCCAGAGTTGATGGTTAAAAATACAAATAAGCCCACATTTTCTTTAGTAATTGGAAACAAAATGAAGGACTGTAAAAAAAACATTTCTATAGGTCAACCACTTGAAAAAAAAATCCTAAATAAACTACAAAGAAAGAGAAAATCAAGCTATGATTCACGTGCAAATATATACATACCACAAATTCCTGGACCAGGTTTTCTGGATCTTCATCCATGTAAACACACGCTCCTTTAATAATGTCTTCTCGTCCAGCCTCTGCATCATTACACTGGAAAAGAAAACATTTTTATTTTTCAACTCTAGTTGTACAACACAATTAGTATCACAATGTAAATCATTAAATCAATGAATATTTTGGAGCACAATTTTCAAATCTATGAATCAAATTAGTTTTGCTGCTTACAATCAATAAATTCTATGACACGATCAAAAATTCAAATACCACTGCCAACATTAGTTATTATAAATGACAAATATTTTCCAAGTACTTACTTCCACGTCCAGCTGTACATACATCAAGTGTAGTGGGTCCACAGTGAATCACCACGGGAATCAGTCTGTCAGGGGATAAACATAGTATTGAATACACAGTATTTTTTTAGTAAATAGAAATAGTTAGGCACATTTTCTAAACATGTCCAAAATGTCTGTTTATGTTTCTCAAAAAATGAAAATAAATGTTTTTAAGAAACAAATATTTTTTTCAGTGCTGAACTCAAATAATAAAGTTTTTCCTGTTTTTTGCACAATTCTGAGATCAACATAAACTTTGTGACCCTCATTTTAAACAATGACCCTCCCTCACAGAGGGAGGGTCATTGTTTAAAATGAGGAATTAATGTCTTTGATTCTTCAACCAAAAACACGTCATGTTTGTTCCACTTGAGCCCAAGAGTCCACCCCATACTGTTAAAAGTATCCCCCTTACAACTCCTCACACAGATTTTCTCTCAACATGCAGACAATGTCTTCCCATGACGAGCAACAGCTCACTAGCATGCGTGTGGTATTTTTTATGCATGCAGAGTGTTTCTTCCAAGTGCAGATACATTTTTTTAATAATTGCCCATGCATTACAAAAAACAACTAGTGTGCAGATGACAAAACAATCGCTTTTTCATTGGCTTTTACTAAGTGGGTCTGTGTGAGTGCACTAGCTAACTAGCTAGCTAGCTAGCAGTAACAGGTTTTGTTGTGGTTAGTCAGAGAATTAAGTTGTTTAAAAAAGGCAGAATTATTTATCAACGCTACTGGTAATGTTGTAAATATCTTACGCAACATATTTAAACTTACCTTTTCACTTTGAAGGTCTTTATTAGGGCCACTGAAAAGACGCCATGCCAGCTGATGTTCCCTCCACTGAGATTTCTTCTACTGAACTTTGGACCGTTACTCAGCATTTTGAATTTTTTTATCCATTTCCTTTTCCTGTTTTGAAGGAACTTAATTACATCAAATTTACTTTTTTAATTAAATCACTTTCAGTCTACATGATAGAAACAAGCATATTAAACAAGTTATTCAATCACATAGTTTTAACTTGTTTAAATGACATTAACAGAGAAAATATGAATAAATTGTGTTGCATTTACTACTTTAATTCGAGTAAATTAAAAGACTCTAGAAATCCTTTTTTTCAGTGCTGCATGTTTTCCAACATACCCCACTCTAGAATGTTCTATCTATGGACACACCTGAACCAGGTAATCAGTCATGAGTAGGGCGTGGATATCTGGAAGCAGACATTGTAAAGCCTGGAGTTGCCTATCTCTGCTTTACATACTGCAGTAAAAAATAACATTTAGACAAAAGTTTTCTTCAATTTTTAAGACTAAAAAACCTAAAAAAAACCAGAATAGCTGAACGCTCAAAAGTTTAAATTGTGCTAGTGCCGAGCAACAATTAAAATTTTAATTGCACACTTTTTGTTATAATTTCGATCAATCTGTTGAATGCAAAATGTAATAATGTTTTTGGAAGTATTTAAATACTTAAAATGATAACAGGAAGTTTCCTAAAAAGGCAATCCGTAGATGGAGCATGATAAGAAGCCACATTTTATTTAATTTCTTCTCATTTTTTAGTGTCTCCAAGTAAATAGCTGTCATTATTGGACCAATAATGGTCAGGAAGGAGAAGAAAATAACATGTTTTCACTAATAAAAGAAAAATTATATCTAGATGAATCTGAAAATGACATGAACTGGTTTTGAATGGGAAGAAACTTCACTTCCAATGGGATAAGAAATAAAACAGTGTCACAAATCCTTTTTTAGAGAATCCATTATTTTTTTTGTCTAAATTATGAGAATTTATGTCCGGTCAAAAATCAAAACAAAAAAAATACACAAATCTTTGTTATTCCTATAAAAAAAGAGAACCAAACCTTAAGTTCACCTACAAAGCTTCCACCAGTTTGAAGAGTCTTCTATTGTCCGCATATTTTAAAACTCCTTACGTCACTATTAAAACATCACACACTTGGTCTAAATGTATTTGTTTCTTTCCACTGATGTGTATCTTGATTGGCGATTAACAGTGAATCAGGCCTTTAATATTTAATATACCATTGCATTTATCACTTTATTTATAAACTATTTTTTTATGATTATTTCATGGATTTATATACATTGTCATCACCTCATTTTGTAAGCAGGTAGTCTCTAGTTTTTTATCTGATCTTGATGTTTGTTATTTATTCATTTCTTTTTTCATTGAGCTTTAAAGTTTAAATATGGTTCTGTTTTTTTTTTTCATTACTATGGAAAGACAGGAGAAAGTGGACTGATTGGGTCACGGGTCTCATTTCAGGTGATGGACTGGAACGCTCGAGCTTTCTCAGCCTCGGCAGGTGAAGAAGGAATCAAGTATTTTTTTCACTTTTTTACAATGTCTAAAATTGAGATCAAAAGCTCGACTTATGTAAACATATCCATCTTTCCATTTCCCAAAACCTCTTTATACCTGTTCAGTAAACCTTACCGGGTGAAGGCGGGGTTCACCTTTGACAGTTTGCCAGACCGTTGAAGTGAAAAACAGAGACACACAAACACTCACACATAAAGGGAATTTAAAGTCCCTAGTTAACCTAGAAAGCATGTTTTTGAACTTTTTTCTTAAATATTTATTATTTTCCAAAAGTGGAGATTTTCATTGCAACCCCCTGTGCCACACTCTTCTTGAATTGTAGATGCTTGTCAGGTGCCTGGTGGATACTGCAAGCTAGCCAAACCCTGGAGAACTCAACATTCACAAGACGTTCATGGATCTAGTCGTCTGCAACTGGATGCATCAGAATGGAGCGGGGAGCTTGTGGCCTGCCGATTGTAGCATCTACATCACTGCAACAAGATTTTTTCCAAACAGTATTAACAACAATTTGAATAAAGATATACCCAGAAACACAATTATAACCTTAGTTTTCGACTATACTGTATGTCCTTCATCATCAGAAAAATGCTACAAGAAAATGTTTAAAAAAAAAAACGCAATTTTCATTGGGGTATCTCCCCAGTATCTGGGAAGGCAGGAGACATTAAAGCTTCCCCAGGTGAAGGTGTTAAAGACCCTCCTGACTTTGAGATCAGTTATATGTTCCCATGTGATTCCCACTACATTTGGGCCTTCCAAGTTCCATGCAGCCTCCCCCTCCGCCAGAAAATTCAACTCTCCACCAGCTGGTGATTGGTTGAAAGCTTACGTTGTCTCCATGCCTGAGTGTTCAAGACACTTGACCGAAGGTTCAATGACAAAACTACCAAGTTGTGCCTAGGGTTCCCTGATGTCACATGCACTGACTTGTGCTTGGACACATGATTATCTTTTTCGACAAACCAAAAGGCACAAAAGTTCATAAAAAAAACACCAGTTTTCTCCAGATCAGGAAGGCCTATCTTCCCAATTACATTCTTCCCGGTATCCCTATCATTTCCCACATACCCCTGTTTCCCAGTAGAACAGGGGTGTCAGAAGTCAGTCATCAAGGGCCAGCCACCTACTGGTTTTCCACAAATCCTGTCTTATCTTCTACTGAGTACCTAGATCAGGTGTGTTTGGACACCAAGGAGCCTAAATGGCAGGTTGGTAGGAAACAAGTAGGACAGCGGCCCTCGAGGACTGACTTGGACACCCCTGCAGTAGAAGGTAGCACTTTCTGTTACCCTGCCTAGAGACTGCAGCAAGACTGGGAAATCTTTTCTTTTTAATATTTTGTGTTCATTGATTTTGTGCTGAATCCTTTTTGTTTCTGTGCAGGTTGGGAGAAGCCTTCTCCTGGACGCCCTCCTTCCTCTGGTCTCCTTCAGACAGACACCGCTGCCTGCAATCACTAATTAGGTTCATATTTAAGGAGTTGTCTTTGTGTTTTCTGTATCTGACCGTCTTATTGGATTCATCTAGTTGTTGGAGTTTTGTTGTCAGTTAGTTCCCCTACGGTTTGTGGCAATATTTCTTATTAAATCTTTGAACTTCCCTGGATCTGTTTTGAGTCCTTCTTCTCCGGGGTTTTCCATACAAACCAACCATATCAGTTAGAGCCTTTCCCTGATCTGGAGGCCCAGGTACATCAGTAATTAGTTTGATTAAAGCACAGCATATTGAAAATGTATTTGAATTTTGAAATGTCAAACTGAGCTGAAAAGTTGTACTGAAACAGTAAACCAGTGATGTGTGAAACACAACCGAAACAGACAAGTGTATTTGCAGTGGTGGAAAATGTGGATTTGTTCGGTTGTAACCATAATCTGAGTTTTCAAAATTAATTGTTCAGTCATGATTACACAAATCTATGTTCATAAATCCCAGAAAAAGCACGACTTCTTCAAAAAGAAAACAGTTCAAAAAGGACAGAACAGTAGCCTCCATTAGACATGCAAACCTATAGATGAGAATATCCCCACACAGGCCTTTAATGGTCCATGTATTTGTCACCAGGTCTGTTTTTGTACTTCAAAGCTTAAACATTACAATAATCAATATTTTCTTCTACTAACCCTGACACTCAAAGCAAACATGAATAATCCAATTGATGCTTGAATTCACCAAATGAGCTCATTTTGAATCTGATGCTGCTGTGGGTCTCACAATACACCAAATGGCTGATATAGCCAGCAGTGTTTACAAGTCACCTGGGAGAACATGTAACAACTTAATTTTCAGGTCTGTAACACAATTTGCTATAAAGGGACATCCCTTTATGTCTCTTAGAAGCAAAGATAGGTAGAGACTCAGTTTGCAAAATATTGTGTTCCTAAACGTCAAGCTACAAAGGCTTTACCATAAATCCATAATGTGTCTGTTTTATGCTCTATTTTTATGTCCAAAACTACTTTTGTGGGTTTGAATAATGTGTTTCATTTTTGTTATACACTAATACCTGATTAAATAACAGAACAAAAGGCAAAAATGCAGTGCTGTATTCTGCACTTGAGAATTTGTCAACACTTTTTTCTTTTGCATTTGTTATTGCATGTAAAGACAGTTTCAGTCATTCACAAAATGCTCTTCAAGGCCGTTTGTTTTGTCTTTTAATGTGTGATCATTACAATTCATTATTACTGTAACATCATGAATACAATTATATAATGCTTTTATTTAACATTGGATATTCTTGCAAAATAGTCAAATGTCCTCTTTGATTGGTCCCATTTTTATTAGTCAATAAAGATAATTTGGCAACATAACTGGTGTCAAATGAAAGCATTTAATTGACAACAGGACTTTCCACAATGGGGGTGATGTTACCTCATAATGTTTAGAAACAAATACAGCTGATAAAATGGCTGCTTGTGATCATGAAGGGTGTCTGTATGATGGATGTTCAGTTCACTGCAGTCAGGATGGTGTGTTTCTCATAATGGCAAATTGACAGAAATGAAAAATAAAAAAACTGCACTGAAGCACTTTAAAAGGAAATAGTTACATGGATTTTGAACATGTTTTACTTTGAATATTTGTTTTTGGCCTGTCTTGACTAGAACATCAGCTTCTATGTTTTGTTTTGTTTTTTTTTCTTAACCCTTTAAAGCCCAATGTCACAAATATGCAACAAACCACTTTGGCTCCAAAATTACCAAAATGCTGCATCTACTTAAATGCAAAAACACAGGTGATATATTTTTTTCATAGCTGAAAATAATTTCAAGCGTCATGGTTAATTAAATTGGAGGAAAAAAGCTCAAACTTTCCTAACATTTTCCAAAAATAGACATTTTCAGCTGGTATTTGTCAGAAGTTGCACTTAAGTCCTTTGTGTCTGCCTCTGTCGCTTTAAAATAGTCACTCAGAAACAAAAAACAAATATTTTAGTGTAACTTACAGAAGTGGATCCTAAGAAATTAAGTTGAAAGCTGTTGCAGCCGGATCCATGTTCGTGTCAGCTGTCTCAGCTTGCACATGGAGAATTAAAAGAGGACAAATCGGTGGTTGATCTAGTAATTTGAGACGTTTGAGTTAACAAAGCAGCAGATAATTGGTTCTGTTGTTTTCAGGAAGTAGGTCTTTTCCTTGCGCCTGTCGGTGCTGTGATATCTCATCCTGTCATGGCTCGTGGAGGCTCTGCATGAGCGGGGAGGTATTTTTACCGCTCACCTCTGGCTTCTCTCTCAACACTGCCTTCATCATCGCTCTGACTGAAGCGCAGTCTTTGCTGAATGCTCGCTGGTCTCAGATTTGTCCCTGCACTGTGCCGCAGAGCACAGCTCAGAACGCCGGCTGCCCTTTGCTGCGTGGTGTTCTGACAAAGTGTCACTGAGCAGCGCCAGCAATTGAAATGAATGAGCTCCCGAGCAAAGCGGCGCCATGTCTCATTCTGTCTGAAAGGGCCAGAAGGAGGCCCACAGCAGGTGGATACACAGAGCGCAGCGGGTTTATCTGAACTCCCACTTGATCCTGTAAATATGCTGGGAAGTCAAAATTAAACAAGTCTTCTCTCTGACAGTCCACGCAATCCATCCATCTAATTGTTGACTTTTTTCCACAAGTTTACCCCGGATTCTTAACGGCAAAAAGATCACCACAGGCAACAAAAAGTGGCTAATGTGTTATTGCACGCAGCGGCGTGTAATTTAGAAAGTATAATGTGGTATCAGCGAACAGAGGGATCATCTGCATCCTGCGGTGCTCCAGTTTATCATAATTTGACTGAAGAAAAAGCAGCGGGAAAAGAAATTATGAGAACTCTGGGTACAAGCAAGTGATGAGATACCAGGAGAGACACAGGAGAAGATGGAAGCCAAGTCTGCCGAGGGGAAGAGAAATGAGAGCGGAAACGTGTCAGGGGGCCTGACACATCAGGTTAAGGTTAGAAGTAAAAAAAGATGTAAAAGCAGAAGGGGGGGGGGGGGGGTCCAAAGTAACACCCCTGACTCTTTTAAATAGAGCATGAAGACGCCTGCTGAGAGGGACCCGCCTGTTGCCAGGGCCATGATTGCATAGTTTATGGCTGAAGCATGATGGGTAAGGATTAAAGATGGCTGCCCTGGGGGCATACAGCAATACCATTACTCTTGATGGATTCCTCCTTCGCTCACATACTCTGTGCAGACGTCAGAGGGCTGAGAGGCTTGACTAATGCATGCTGGGATGATGCGATCAGAAGAGGCAGGGGAGGATGCTGAGCGGCTTCAGCAGCCCCCCCCCAGTCGTCCATAGTGCTCTGCCGCACACAGATGGATCAGGTTTTTCTCCTCATATCTGTGTACTGAAGGAAAAAAAAAGTACTTTGGTTTAAATCCACCGATTCAAAATCATTTATAGTTTTGATTCATGTGACCCGGCCCATCCTGGAGTGAAGAGAAAAAACTTTAAAAAAGACACCAGACTTTTCTGACATCTTCATTTAACAAGTATTTGATCACTTCAACCAAAACACTTATGCATGTCTATGTGCTCTTTTGAGGACATTTAAAATATTAACTTCTGGCTTCTTCAATCCTATTGAGATATTTCTTAATCCTACTGATATGGAAGCCATCGCCTTACACCACCCAGAACATAAAGGTACAAAAGTACAGACAGTTATTTTTCTGTGCTTTCTATCAGGGTGGGTCATAAAAGACGTATCCTTGGAGCTAAAACTAAAGAAGACCTCCTGGAATGCAGAGATGACAATTTAAAGGCAACAATATGATTGTGAGAGACTGAGAACAACCACTAGCAATTATTTCAAATCAAAGACTTAATTGATGATGGAGGGTAGCGTAATGTAACAAGCATTGACCTTATAAGGAAACTGGACTGAGTAACCCAACCCCCCTTGTGTTCCAACCAGGAAGTGCCCCCTGATTCCAAGAAGCCAAAATCTCATAGACTTCTACAGAGAAATTAACAGCTATTACTCAGTCATTCTATTCGTCAGAATACATATTTTAGCTATTTTTAACATGTTCTTGATAATCCTATTTTTTTTCATATATTTTTTCTTTATCACAAATAACTGAAGTTATAAACTGACCAATGAGATGCCTCAATAAAGGAAGTGGTGCCCACTGGCCCCCATCTCAAACTTTTGAAATGTTTGATGACATGTTTTCATTTCAAGGGGTGTGGACTTCCAACAACCTCATTCCTGATAGGTGACAGAAGTTGCCATGGAAATATTGACTCAGACTGACTGGGACCAATCATACCAAATACTGCTAACTAACCTCGTCTGGCTCCAAATGGTGGAATTACAGACAAAAGGCAATTGGATTTACTTAATTTCATTGGAGCCAAAAGTAAGCCAGTTTCTATGAGTGACGTTACGTTAGCTCTGTCCAGTTCTCTTATACAGTCAATAGCAACAACCCAGCAAACTTGTGAGTAAGGAGGATCTTCCGGAATGAAATTGCACCCAAGAAATGTGTTTTTTATTCTAAATAAATTAAAAATATTACTAGTACTATTACTGTACTGTTCACAGTTTTTGCATATTACATCAGTTTTTCTGAGAGACAAGATGTAATGTTAGAATAAACAAACTATTTTCATTTCATAGTTGTTTAATTAAGGATCATTGGTTTGGTCTCAGTCAAACTGATGAAATAAAAAAAATAAAAAATTAGGCACCAAATAAAACCCATATTATGCTGACATGCATGGAACGCCCATCCCCCTTGGTTTCACAAGAAAAGTTACTATTGTAAAAATCACATCTCTATCTTTCATACTGTATCATTATAGTAACCATAATGTCATGCTGTCAGAGAAGGTGAATGGGTACCAAGGTCCTCTAGCCTGTTTTAAGTCGCAGATAAGTGGAGGTTCCTCCTCCTCCATCACAACAATCTACATCAACTTTGAACTCCCCAGGCTCCACTCCCAGGATTAAAGTTCCTTTGGTTCATCCAAAACTTAAGGACCAATCAACAATCCACAACAAACCACTAAGACTTAGAGTCTCTCCAAGCCCAAATGTTGGTCACGCTCCTGGGAGACATGATTGAGCTCTGCCTCTTAATGCCCTTGTGGTCTTCATATTCATTAACACTGCTCACCTCTTTCAATCCTGAGTGATGCAGTTATGGACTTTTCTTTTGCCTTAGCTTCATCCTAGTTCCTGTTTGTTACCCTGCATGCCCTGCTCATCTGAGGCATAGAGTTAGTCTCTGATCCTTTTTTTTTTTTTACTGTGACAGAATTTCCCCCATGGGGATGTTTGAAAGAAAAACATACACAAAAAACAGAAAAAAAAATGGGTGTTAGCCTGGTTAGCACCCTGGATAGCATCACTGTAAGAACATGTGACTAAATGTGAGTGAAAAGGTGTATTAAGTTAGACTTTAGTTGATATTTCAGGAAAAATATAGATTAAATACAGTATGAAGTAAAATCTGGCCATTCCTGCATGTCCTTTGACTGACCTGACTGCCCCTCAACTTGATTAAATCAAGTTTCACATGTTTGCAGTTCTAACTTTGACATTCACTCAAAGTTCCCACATGAAAAGCTTTCAAAACACAATGCAAAGGCTCTTTCATCAACACCAGACACGAAAATAATGGTGCAATTATTTCCTCCACCACCACACACATAAAAGAGAAGATTTTCATACCAACCAGGCATTTAAACCATCCATTTATGCATTTTTAACAAGAAAAGAGGGAATGCAGTATGAGTGAAAAGAGTCAGATAAAATGACGGTACATGAGCCGTAGCTAAAACATTTTCTTCTGCTGTTGCTGTTTGTCTAATTTTACACAGAAGACGATTGAGAGGTCTGGAAGGAAAAAGCTCTCCTTCCTCTTGCCCTCGTCTCCTCTGTGGTTTCTGAACAAAGTCGCACCTGCATCAGCTTTAAGGTCCAGGAGAGGATTAGAAGACCTTGGAGTACTAGTTGGGAAGATCAAATACAAGCATAGACAGGACTCAATTTATGAAAACAGGCCTTAAACAGAAAACGTAGGTTTATCAAGCCGTTAACAACTCAGAACAGGTTTGACCACCCTGTACAGCTCTGACTTGCATCTGTGAAAATCTTTAAAAAAAAAACACAACTTTTTGCAAAAACAGTGGAGTGATGTGCACTCTCCTTTACTAGATACACCTTGCTTAGGGTCGAACCCTTTTTGCCTTCAGCACTGCCCAAATCCTTGGTGCATTAGACCTTCAACAAGGTTCTGGAAGCATTCCTCAGAGACTTTGGTTCATATTGACATTATAGCATTACAGTTGCTGCAGATTTATCAGCTCCACATCCATTATGCCAATCTCCCATTCCACTACATCCCAAAGGTTCTATTGGTTTGAGATCTGGTGACTTTGAAAGTCATTTAGTGAACTCATTGTCATGTTCTAGAAACCAGTCTGAGATAATTCCAGCTTTATGATGTGGAACCTTTTCCTGCTGGAAGTAGCATCAGGAGATGGTATGCTGTGGTTATAAAGGGATGGACATGGTCAGCAACAATACTCAGGTAGACTGTGGAGTTGGAACCATGATCAATTGGTACTAAGGGGCCCAAACTGTACCAAAAAATATCCCCCACACCCCACAGTCACTCTGTGACTGTATAGCACTTTGGGCCTTCAAGGTAGGTAGAAAAGCACCATCTGCCTCAAGGTTGAATTTGTGCATTCAGAGATGCTCTTCTGCCGACCTCCGTTGTAACCAGTGGTTATTCGAGTACCTGATGTCTTTCTAGAGCTGGTTGTGGGTGAAAATCCCAGTAGATCAGCATTTTCGGGAATACTTAGATCAGCCCATCTGGCTCAGACAGCTATCTTGTGTTCAAAGTCACTTCAATCCCATTTCTTCTCCATTCTGGTGCTCTGTTTGAACTGCAGCAGATTTTATTGACCATGTCTATGTGCTTAAATGCATTGACTTACTGCCATGTGGTTGGCTGATTCGAATTTTGCATAAATGAGTAGTAGGACGGGTGTAGCTAATGAATTGGCCAGTGAGTCATTGTATTCAAACATTTTTTTTGCATTTTTCGCTCAAATACTTAGCTAAAACCTCAATAAATATCCCCACTTACTGAAGTTTTAATGGTTAATGAAAGCATAGAAAACAATTTTCATCAGGGTTACATTTCTAGTACCAAAGGGTGAAGATCCTGAAGGCAGAAGGTCTGTCTGCCTCATTGAAGGGTCACATGACCTATTCAAACTAAGGAACGTCCTGTACATTCTACACACACAAAGCCACAACATCAAAATATTTGGACCAAAATCTTTTGTTTTAAACATAGAATGGGCATCTTTATTTGTCTGCATTGTCTAATATTTATCAAGAGTCAAACCAATTGGCCCTTGTTGGGTTACACTGGTGTCCAGATTCGGTCCTGGCTGTCTGTCAACGTTTCGGTTAAAGTCATTTGACTTGCTTGTTCTTCTAGATAATCCACCTTGAATAATAATTGTCTGTACATGTAATAACATGGTTTTTCTCAGCATTATCCCACATTTGCACTAAGTTTGGTAACACAAGCTGATGAAACGGCAGGTTTTTACATGGTAACATGCAGTTTTTCTTCTTCTCAGGTGATTTGGCGATGATGAAACTCAGCATCAGTCAGAGCAGAAGCTGAGTCTGCTTCAGTGACAAGCATCAGCCGCCACCAGAACGTCTCACGTCTGATGTGATGAAACCATTGGATGAACAGCTGATCTACTCAACTGCACTACCCGCTCTGAAGTGTGACAGATCACACCAGCTCTCTGCTCTGACTTTTAACACAACTGTCAGGTAGAGAAATGTTCAGGTGAGCAGTTTAGTAAAGGCTGGAAGACCAGCTTCATGAAGAAGTCTGTCTGGAACAGACATCAAAGAGTGTCCATGCTCATGTTGTTGCAAAATCATCTGGGGCATTAAATTAAAGAATATCTTAGACTGGACTGCATTCTGACATCATTATTAGTCTGACATGCATCAGTTTTGTCAGAATTCTTTCAATCAATTCACTCATTGGACTCATTTTCCTGCTCCACCAGTCCTGAAAATGCTTTGTGACTTTTTAAACATGACGTTTGTCAAACTATTGCTCTATTTTCAGAACTGCAATTAACTTTGGTTTTGAATTAAAAGCAAAACATCTTTTTAGGCCAATCTGTCAGTCTCCTTTAATTGAAGCCGTGTGTCTTGTGTGTGGTTGTGTTGAGCTGCTGGAACGACTGGAGGAGCATTCCAGCTCTGCAAATGGGCTGCAGTCAAAAAAGCCGAGAGGACTTGGAAAAGGACAGTGGGGACTCGCCCGCCGCCCCGGCATACAAAGCAGCCTGCAGTTAATTGATCCTGTCGAGCTGGCTCTCTGTCTGTCTGCACATGCCCGTGCGCTGGCTGGCATAATGACTGACTGTTCTGTCTGTGGCTCGCTGTCTAACTGTCTCAGCTCTGAACGTTGTTTTGGCCAAATTGCCATCACAATCGTTTAATCTGCTCACGCCGAGAAAAAAGATCCCAGCCCGGACGTCTCTGTGTTCTGCTGGCCGGCCCCTCAATCACTGCCTTTCTCTCTCTGCCCTTGCAAATGGGCTCTTCAGTAAAGCAGTCTTCTCCTCTGTCATCCTCCCCTCTTTTCCCCGAGTCCACTCTGCAGAATCCCTCTTTGCCTCTCTGGTGACACTAATTGGAAAATAGCTTCAGGCCTTTCCTGGGCTGTAACCCCAGCAGGCTCTTTGTTTATTAGCGACAAGTTAAGAAAGCTGGTTAAGGCAGTGGTGACAGAAAAGGTTTTCGTCTGTTCCTTCCTCCCTTTCAGCCTTTCTTTCCTGAACGCGGACGTCGCAGAGGCCGATCCCGGCTTTCGTGTGATCTGAGACCGACTTGAAGCTTTAACAGCTGCTGCCGCTGCAGCGTGCGAACTCGCTCTGTTTGCCTGGGTACCGTCTGCAGATTAAAGATGTGTTTAGAAGTAAAAATGCTTATTTCCATTTGAAAGCTAACAGTGTGTCTCTCCATGCGAAAGCCAAAAAATTGTATTATCACACAAAAACTCCAAGAAAAGAGCGACTCCAAACCAACAACTCACCAGAAAAATAATGACATTTAAACCTGCTTTTGCCTTCAAAGCTTTAAGCAAAGTAATTAAAACATGGGAATGGAGATATGATGGTTGTGGAAATTGGAAAACTTGTTTGACTACAGATGGCTGATGAACTGCAATTTTGTTTGTGATGACAGAAAGAAAAAAAGGACAAAGAAGCATGTAGTTTAAGTTTTCTTATTTTTGTTGCTGTAACAACAGTGTTTTCTTTTTTGCTGCTCTATTTAAGGATTGTCACTACAATCAACGTCTTCCATCAAACCCTTCTCTCTATCTTCTCCACTCTCAGTCCAATCAACCTCATGTGGTCTGTGACTACATCCATGAACATCCTCCTTGGTCTTTCCTCTGTTCCTCTTTCCTAGTGTCTCTAACGTCAGTATCCTTTCACCAACTTCCTCCTCTAAAGGTGTCCAAACCATCTCAATCTGATTCCCTGTATTTATCTCCAAAACATCTACCATTGGCTGTTCCAATCTGATCCAGGATGTAATCAGGATCTTATCCATTCTTATCTCTCCTAAAGAGACCTCTGCCTTCAACTCCTCCATCACACCTAAAAATCTCTCTTCATCTCCAGGACGTTCTTTTCAAACTCTTCCTTTTGGATCTTTTGTCCTTTGTTCCTCTTCTTTTTCACATCAAGATAAAACATCTTGAACCTGCCCTCAATCTGTAGGCCTTGGTCTGTTTCACTTTGGTAATTTGAACACACAGAATAGTTAACTTTTTTTTATTTTCATGGTGTTGGCCAGCTCTCTAATTTTTCAAAGATCCAAAGATTTTCCAGTCAAATATCCTACTCTAAGCTTTAATCTCATCACCATCTTCAATTAATAGTTGTCCAAGTTTCACCAGCATCCTGTAGGTTGGCAGTGATGGTAACAGTCAATAAGCTAGGGTGTGGCCAGTCTGGTTTAAAGGTTCTGATTGCGATTTCAATAATTGAATTAGCTTTGGTTTTACATTAGATGCATCCTTGACACTAATTTACCAAGACTTGAGAGGCGCAATATAGAGTGTGCCCCCTAGTAGTTTCATTCTAACAACATTAACAAGCAAGAACTGGTGGTGTAGGAGCCAAAATTCATTAGACTGGGGCTAATGGCAGACACCCAAACATTTAATACATAAACTTGATCATAACAAAACCTAGAGAGCAGATATTTTTGTTATTTATTACAGATCACTATTATTATAGTTGCAACCAAACAGTTGCAACTATTCCTCCTGGGGTCCAGACATTTCAGACATGATAATGAACAACTGAAAACTAGATAGTTAAATACAGTAACGGTTATTGGCTAAATTAAAGACAGCTGTGGATAATTGACAAAAGGGACTGTTATTCTCTGAAGCTTGAGTCTTCACACGAAATAAATATTTTTTATTTTTATGAAATGTAAAAATCTTATGGTCGAGTAGCAGTTGC
>NC_050521.1:682701-739944 GCF_002922805.2 Oryzias melastigma | reverse complement strand
AAACGTTTTTGGTGGGCTCCATGATTGTGGACAGGGAAAAATGATGGGTCTTGTTTCAATTCAGTCACACAACACCATGAGATGAAATAATATGGCATCCACATGAGATGTGGATGTATGAAGGCTGCTTGGGCTCAGCCTTTGTATCTAAATCACAAGTGGATCCCACTTGAAGCTTGTTGTATGTATTTACAGGAGGAGCCAGCAAGGCATCCATGGAAACCCACATTTTTAAAGTGCATAGTTAAAACAAATGCTTGTCCAAGTATGAGCAATAAAGAAAATGATGATATTTTGAGCTATCATTTTGAACATCCAAATTCCAATATGGCGGAAAGAGGAAGGTTAAGTGTCACTGCACACTCATGTAAAGCAGCTCATGTAAAGAACCAGGATCACAAACAAACTTCTCTCTCCTCATCTTTTAAATCAACAGACAAAAATGTCAGGAGATAATCCTCAGAGGAGTTGATTTGTCACGTAAATCACTTTTGAAATTGACTGTAAGTCATTTAAACGCCACATTTTGGTTAATGACACAGAAACAAATTTGCAGAAATCATATAAATATATAATATAAATGTATTCTTCAGTGATCAATCGAAAGTTACATATCATAAAAAACTGCGGTTTATTATGCTTTCGAAGAAGAAACATGAGTATAAAAATATCCTCAGAGGAAAACACTGTTGTCCAGCTACTGGTAACTTTGCCTATTTTAGCAATCCACCAAATCTATAAGAACTCATCTGTCTTTCAAAGTGGATGCGAGGTTACAAGCTGATGTGAGACATATTTCTGTTTTATGAGAAAATGGCATCTTATCTGCTATGAGGGAGATAAGAAAGTAATATCAACATGACCAGCTCTTCATCTTTTTATGGTTGAAAACATGGAGATGGGATTATTTTTGCTGTTTCTTCTGTTAAATGTATATTCTTGTGTGTTTCAAACAGAAAGTCTGCCGCTTCCTTTTTTTCAATGAAAAACATTGCTGTTGGGTTGATCCGTAACAGGGAGATCCAGAGGATGTTGCAATTATTGAAACAAACAGTGCTTTTGCTCCAGAAACATTTGAAGTTGAACTTCAGGACAGCAGTAGATGCATACAGTCTGCAGACACCCTCAAAAGCCTCTTTCATGCAGCTGCTGTGAAGAAAAGGTTTGCCTATCTTTATTGTCTCGACAAAACCTGTCATCACTAAAGTCTGAGAAGATTAGGCAAAACAGTATAAAACTTCAGTACATATACTCACTGGATACTTTATCAGGTCAACCTTGCTAGGACCGGTTGGACCCCCTTTTGCATTTAGAACGGCCTTAATCCTTAGCGGACCAACAACCATGTTCAAAGTAACTTAAATCCCCTTTCTTCTCCATTCTACTGCTCGGTTTGAGTTGCAGCAGATTGTCTTGACTATGTCAACATTCCTATATGCATTTAGTTACTGCCATGTGATTGGCTGATTAGAAATGTGTGTTAATGAGCTGTAGGACAGGTGTGTCCAATGAAGTTACCAGTGAGGATAACATTCATATTAGCATTTTCTGCCTCTGCAGATTCACTCAAATGTTCTGGCCTACCTTAATGCCATCTTTAACAAAGTATAGATAAACTTTTATACAACTCTGTTGTGTTTACCCTAGAGGAAATTTCCTCTTTTAAACCACTTCATTGGGCAGCTTCAAAATCTCTCCTTAGCAGATTCAAACCAGACAAGCAAACTTCACCTACAAAGGGTTCTTGATAGACTTCTACTGTTCATGAACTCTGGTGTGACTCAGCAAGTGAGCATCCAGAGAAGCTAAAGCTATTCAGGGCCAAAAATAGGAAGATGGTTTTCAGGTCCATGAGGAGAGCAAACTCACCATGATTTAATACACAAAGTAATGTGTACTCCCAGTTGACGGTAAGTTGAGCACACAGATATCCTCATGTTTCCAACCATGAGCCAGTTCCATGACCGCCTGTCACATCAGATAATCAGAAGGAAATAGTTTTTCACTAGATTGTCCATTTAAAATATTAAAGTCCCCCTTTAACAATTGTCATTTACCACTAAATTGTCTTTTACTCCTGTTTTATTTACTCATTTGTTGATTTTTATTATCTTTTCCTTGTTTATCCTGGAAAGCACTTTGTGACACTGTCTGTGAAAAGCACTATACAAATAAAGGTTACTTACTTACTTACTTATAATGTTTTTGTGTGTTTTAATTATTATTATGATGTTATTAACCCAAATCTCGCAACCTAAACATCTTAAAAAGCTATTTTTCATGTCAAACTGAAGCCTCTGTTTCCAAATCTCCTCTGAGGGGGCGTGGCCTTTGGAGCTGAGCCTCATCAGAGGGGGACTTTAAATGATAAATAATACCAGAATGAAAGGAAACCTGCCATAAAGCCCTTCATGGTAAAGATTGTTGAACTGAGACTAGCAGAATATGTGTAGTCCTCCCCCCAGTACCCCGACCCACCTTGTGGTGTAGTCTGCATGTCCCCTCCCTCCTTTTGGGCCCTCTTGGGAAATGAGGTCAATTAAACTTGAATCAATATGCTCACTACATAAACAAGGAGATGCTTTAGTTTGCCAGTGGGAAAGACATACGTAGAAGTTTCATGAATAATAAAGGAGCCATAAACAGAACAGCAGCAGCTTCATATTCAAAGACGTTTGGACTTCAGTTATGTTTACTGCACAAACATAGAACGTTCATTGCCACAGAGCATTTATTGTGAAAGTGTGCATAAAACAAAGAGAGTCAATGGGCTGTCTGAAAGAAAATTTATGCCTTGAACAGCCATGTGAAAGGGAGTGCTGTAAAAATGATTCCACAAGAATTGACTGCGACAGCTGCAGGAACTTCAAAATCACATCATAACGTGGAGCCCCGCTTGGAAGGCATTTTTTAATTTTGTTTATTTCTAAAGAACTGATGTAAAGATGGGGATGGGTTAACTGCTGAACTTTGGGCATGAAAACAAGGTCATTTCTCTTGTCTTTTTCTCTGAACTTACATGCTCATCCACACAAAGAAGCCCTTGATGATCAGATGATGTAACCTTGACTTGTCGCCATGTTTGATATGTTTCAGATGGCCCATAGTGGAATCACAACAGACACTACCCTTACGAAACAAAAATATATTGCCAATACACTTAGAAATGTATCTCAATGTCAGTCAGTTACCCATATATTTGTAATACATTGCAATATATTGATGTCAACCTATATTTAATATATACAGTATATAACATATTATATAGCATATTTCAGTACATAGAGCAATACATTGCAAAATAAATGACCTTTACTCATTATTAAAAAAAAAACTCCGAAAACCCATCTTTTTAAAACTTCTTTCAATCTTTTATTTTATTATTTGTATTTCTATCTTTAAATTGAATATTTCTTATTACTGTTCCCTCTTAATGTCATTTGTTTTCTAATCATCTTTGGGTATCTTTTAAAAGCGCTTTATAAATACAATATTACTGTTATCATTATTATTATAATAAAACAGAAACTGCTTTTGCCGCAAAATTAACTGTGAATAACTTGTCTTTCTTAACTGAGTTAATAGTGGCGGTATCCTCGTTCACTTGGGAGTAAACTTTAAGGCGATGCTTATCTGGAAGACGATTAAGCACAAGGAAGAAAACATGGTATTCCAGCTGTGTTTGCTCTGATCATCTAAAGGTGCGGTCCCACTGGCTTACGCAGCCATATCACGGCTGGAGCACAGAAAAAATTCATCCCGAGCATGCATAAAGTTGGCGCATCTGAGTCAAATCCCGTGGAACCAGGCCTTAAAGTAGGTTTCAAATTAGCCGTAGAACTATGGCTCAAATGGACAAGAAGTTTGAATGGTTTGGTTTGTTTTCACACCAAAGACTAAAGAACTTATGCCAGTGAGCGGAACTTCAGTCTCATTTTTTTAACGGAAAAAAGAAAAGCCCTCATTGGTTTTGCTTTGAAAACAGGAAGCTTCACCGACATGAAGATTTGTTTACTTCCTGTGACAGTAGCGCTGCGCATTCGGCTTTGTTTTAGTCGCTAAACTTAAAATCCAACATTATTCTGCATTTCAGAGCAATAAATACATCGTCCCCAGATAATATTTTATGACTCTATTATAATTATAAAGATCCTGAATTGGGAATCTTGGACGTTGCAAATATTCATACCCGAATTTTTGGTAGCAGATTGCGTATATCCGAGTGCTCGAATACTCGTTACAGCCCTACTAATTATTTTGTCTGAAATGTGCTCTGACTAAGCTGGAGAAAACCTTAATTCATACCTGTCATAAGTGAAAAGGCGCCGTAGCTTTTCAAATGTTTTATAACTCTTCTTCATATTCCCACAATGGCTGTTTTTCCTTTTTTTTTTTGGTGCAGTTGTATAGTGCCGACTTTTGATTAGAAAGTTGCAGGTTCAGTTCCTGCTCTGCCTAGTAACCAGCTGTGTGAACCAAAGAGGCCAGTGTGATCACTCTCACATAAACACAATAAAGTGTTTGTTTCTCTGATGTCCTCAGAGTAAAGTTCATGCCTCTGCGCTGTTGTTGGGTGTCTCGGGTCTGGCTGCATTCTCATGCTTCACAGCAGAGGCGTTTCATGAATCCCCCACAGAGTAAAGATTATAGTGTTTCCCTCAGCTGGGTGAAAAATGCCTCTGTTTTTCTGAAAGAGCAGGAGAAGGTGACTGGGGAGAAGAAGTTCAGACGGTTGGTGTGCAGCTCAGGTAAGCAGCAGAAAATGGGGAGATGACAGGAAAGAAAATAGAAATGCCAGCGAGGGGGAATAGCTTGTCAAGACACCATTTGCACCTCCAATCAAATATCACAACATGAACTGACTGACTGTTCTGACCTTTATTGGCAAACCGAAATAGTGAATTTACCCTCGTTCTTTGGATGACAAAAGACTTTGCAGACATTTTTTGACACATTTTATCACAAAGCTTTCCCGTCCCAGAAGATTTTAGCGTAATATTTTTACCAAAATGAACTCTTTCATCTGGATGAGCTGTGGGCGGTCAGACATGCTTCCTGCTCACAGTCCTCTGTTTTAATTACTCTGGGCTTTCCACGCGGTAAAGCTGCACAGGGGCTCCAAGTAGAGGAGAGCGCAGGGCGAGTGTGGCGGGGTTTGTGTGTGAGCTAGCTCTCGCTGCAGCTGTGGGCAGCGCTGACCTTGAGGAGTGCTGTTCATCACAGTGGGGTAAAGGAACCAAGCAGAGACACAAAGCTTTGTCGGATGAAAATACTCTTGTTGTCGGGAAAAGCGGCGATGAAAATGCTGACGCCACAGCTCCGCTGCACATTTTCACAGCATCGGCAGTTTGAGCCACTCTCCGGCTGAAGGCTGGCTCTCTTCAGGCCTGACACAGGGCTTTAACACAGACAACCAGCCGCTCTTTGAACTTTTAGAGGAGTTCACTTTTGAGTAATGCGCCTGCTGGAGTTCTTATTTAGTAACATCCAGTGTTATGCAGCATTGTGAGAGCCTCGCACTGGTGCTCAAACTGCAGCTCCATGATTAATGATAGTGCTGGTGAGACATTCAGTGACTAACGCTGCATTTAGTCTGAGTTTAGGAGGCAGCTCCAGCTCAGGAGGAACACCTGTGAGCATCGCTTTTGCTGCTCTGCATCTATTTTATTGCAGGTAGCCTTTAAAACAGTAAAAAAAAAGTTTGTTTCTTCACAGTTTGAAGGCATAAACCAGGGGTGTCACACTCAATTGCAGAGAGGGCCAAAATCAAAAACACACCTATACGTCATGGGCCTAAGATACTAAAACTGTTTGATTAAACTTTAAAACCATAACTTTTTAACATATTTATGAACTAGATATATAGCATTACCTGCGATAATGCTAGTGTGAATGCTGTAAGCTGAATTTGGTCGCTGAAGTTGCTGAAATTGATAGTTAAAAACAATGAAGCTGATGGATGAAAACGTTGAGGTTGATAGCTGAAATCACTGAAGCTAATAGCTAAAAAGACTGAAGCTGATGGCTAACTAAAATGTTAGCAAAATGCCAAGCTAGCAGGAGGCTTAAAAACAGCTAAACTTCAAAATAGCCTCCAAAACGGAAAAAAACCCTAAACTAACCAAAACAGCTAGCGTGTAAATATTAGCCTAAATCCAATGCACCCTAAAAAAAACTAAACAAATAATAAATAAGCTGAAATTAGCCTAAACGGTTAGCTTGTAGCTGAAATATCAGCTAAACTCCATATTAGCCTAAAAAATCTTAGTTAATGCTTAAATAGCCCCAAAAGCTAGCAGAAATTTAAAGCCGCAATTTTTTAATTGCATTTTAAAAAATTTTCATTATGAATAATTAAAATGCAGGAATTTTACTCCAGAATAAATCAACTTAAACCTCAAATAACTTTCAATATTTTATTTTCTATAAAAATATATTTTGTCAAAACTATACAAGTTATAAATGAACGCAAGATAACATCGGACAATTAATAAGAATTAAATAAAATGATCTGGAGGGTCGGATCCGGGGCCCGGGCCTTGACTATAACACATGTGGCATAAACTGATCAAAATCAACCAGTTGACAAAAACATTTCTTAACTGCACTGTTGGTATAAATGCTGTACTCTAACCAAAGTATCTGCTGATTTCTGTGGATTTAAATACTGATTCCTATCTAAAACGTATTCAGATTACCATCAGGGTTATCAGCCTCGCTGGGATTCGTGCACGTGGGTGTGCACAGCAGAGTAACAAGTCTTTAGTCTAAAGGTTTGTCCTTGAAGGTCTAAATTTGCCATCTACACCAAAACGCAGCAAAGACTTGTATCCTGGCATCAACCTCAGAGTTTAATTTTATCTTTCATCAGGCTACAACTCATCAGGGACACTTAGCAGAAGGTTATCTGTCTTATCTTTACAATAAAAAAATAAAGCCAGATTTATGATGATTAGCTGAAGCCTAAATCTCTCATTAGATAATGAAACATTGTTCAGAGGGTGCATGACTTTAGTGTTTCTCTGTGTGATCTGAGAATAGACAAGTTCTGTTCAGAAGTTCATGTCACCTGAAAACTTTGACCTGGAGGTCAACCACTTTGAAGTTTCAAACTATTTTTGACTCTACTTTCTAAAGAATCTTTTTTCCTCTGCATATCACCACAGCAAATCAGTTTTCCCTGATCAGCACATTTGGTTTGGCAGAGATTTTTACTCTGGATGTCTTTCCTGACACAACCCTGTATTTTCATCAGGGCTGGCGACCGACACAGGGAGACTCTTTGGCTACATGGTTAGGCAGTAGCATGAAGGGTCTTGCCTAAGGACCCACACTGGAATAAGCTTGTTGCTCTTTCTGAGAAAAAGAAAACAGGTTTCCCACCGGTCCTACATGCAGCCATCCTCTCATTGAAACATTCAGACTGCACGCATGTTTTCTGTCTCACCTACTTCTCACCTTCTTACCACATGTCTGCATGTCTTTTAAGTGTTCACTACGACTGCATGCCTATAGAAAAAAATGTGCATTGTCATTTTCATGATCAAGCGGTCTTCGATCTTAACGATCTCTACGATCGCCCGCAGACAGGCCGGTATCCATCTGTAAAGGTAGATGTGATCAAAGTATTAAAGAATCATCTTCCTGTTTCACTTCAGCAGGCAGACACCATCGCTGCATTTAAGGCTAAACTTAAAATCTTAGTTTTGATTTAGTTTAGCTTAAAGTGTCATGGTTGGCCTTTAGTTCTGCTGCTAACGGGGCAGAGTGCTGACAGTTATTATGGGATGACCTGAGCCCTTCTTCATCTTTGTACACCTCTCTTTTGCCTGTTCTTTGTGTTATCCACAAATGTATACCCCATTCATCGAATTACAAGTGTATGTCTATCTGCAGGGCCTTGCGACAACCCTGGTTGTGAATTGGCACTTTCTGGAATTGATCATTTTGGGGGTCAAACAGACCAGCAAAGTCCTTCAGTGGTTACGAATCGCCTTTAACTGGTGCTTTAGTTTATTGCATCAGAAATGAGACTGCTGTTCCTCTATCAGGATGATGTTCATTCTGTAGTTCTGCTCCACCAGCTGCTGTTGTTCTGACAAAAACATGCACAAACTGAAGTGTGAAACTTTAGTCTCATTTGTAAAAAACAAAGGAAACATTATCTTTTATAGTTACTGTACCTAGATGCAGTCAGAAGTGTCACCTCTTGTTCTTTTCCTTCAGAAAGCACTGGAAACTCAAACTCAGATCAACCTTTTATCTTCTTTCTTACATTACAAACAGATCCTTGTTTACAGTCTTAGAGGAAACAGAGCACATGTTGATTGCAGGAGTCCATTTGTGCTCCCTCGTTTCTTTGTGGACCATGAAGGTCACCAGCCCTGACTCCCTAAATGTCATAAATCCTCACTAAAGTTAGAGATGCTGAGAGAAACCATGGAATGAAGGAGAAGAAACGCTAACGGCTTACACAGAGCAGGAGCAGTAAGTGCCCGCGACACTTTGTGAGCACTGAGTGTGGAAAACGGCCAGAGCAGATGGTTCATTTTACACCAACACTTCTGAAAGTCTGACTTAAATGGTGTCAGAACCAGCCAATCCTCCAGCTCACTTGACCGTGTCACTGTCACAACCAGAGATGCGAGCTGAACTCCAGGAACACATTATGCATTTGAATCAGGAAGCCTCAGTGGAAGCTCCAGAAATACTTTCAGACTTCTCTGAACTTCTGAAATTCAGGCCTGCAGGCAGCGATTCTCCAACACTTCATCCAAACACGAACGTTGAAGGTGCTGTGTTAATTGTGTTGTGTTAATTCAGGTTGGTTTGTCTTGCAGGTTTTCCGGTTAAGCTGTTAAACCTGAGAAAACGTTCCTAGATTTATCCACGCTCCTCAAACAGATGTTTATCTGCTTTCTGTCTTCATTTGAATTTTAATCTGAAGGTCCTAAAAAATGCATCAAAGTTGCGAAGAACTAGTTAGTTTAATGGTGTGATCAGGCTGATGGAGCGGATCATTCGATGTGATGGGAAGGCTTATTGCTGGAGAAGAGCAGACGGTCGTCAGCTCTCGTTTCACTCTTTCAAAGATTTTTTTTTTTTCTTTCACATGGAAATATTTTCACATGGTGATTTTTTTCTGATTCTGTCTTGTGGGAGCGCTGTCACCTCATGGCTGAGCTGGTTTTCTTCGTGTTCCACCCCTAAGGCCTCCAAAAACTCAGATTTATGCAAGTTTACTTGCTTCAATTTGATAGAGACACTAGGACCCAATCTGAATTCTTCCCTTCTCCCTTCCCCACCTTCCTTCCACTCCATTTGAACGGACAGGTTAAGTGCAAGTGTGTCTGGGATTTTTTTTTTTCTTTTATTTATTTATTTATTTTTAATCCGACTCTCCAAACGGAGGGATATAGAGTCCTCTGTCACCAGGGTGAATTATGTCATGCTGAGAAGCCCTTTTCTTCATGTTGGTGCACTCTGAACGACAGTTTACATTTAAATGTAAGTTTGGAGGGCTAAATGAAGAGGAAGGGAAGAATTCGGAATGGGCCATGCTTATGTTCACCACCATGTAAACTGAGCACCAACAACTCCACCTCAGGTAAAGAAAACATGTCAGAGGGTCAGATCCAGCTTAAGGTCCTACTTGAAATTGTTTTCAAAAGATCTTTTCTGAAAACTAACTGATCGACAGCAGGTTTGATGATATCAATAAAAGTTGAGAGTTTAGGTGTGTCACAACCATAAACTGTTTATAAGAGCTGGACATAACAAGCCTTGTTAGTGTCCCCCATAGGAAGTGCCTTACCTCCAGCCCTCGCGGAATCAGGCCAGTGCCTTTGCTGTCACTTCCTGAGACGTCTGATCACCACCCCTTAACAGCAATTAGTCCGGGTTGGTCTGAGTCACAATTTAAAAGGAACTACTATCTTGAGTGAACTTGTTCCGAAGGCCACACCCCTCCCACTGAAAGCGGATTGGGAAAAACTGTCAATCAAATGTTCGAGGTGGGGTCAGCGAGTACCACATGCTTTTACTGAGGCCTCTGATTGGTCAGTTTATAAGTGAATACCTGGCATTGAAGAAAAAAATATATTAAAAAAAAATTAGGATTAGAAAGAAGATGTTAAGAAGAATGTATCAGAGCAAGAAGGATTCTTCTGACAAATAAAATGAAGAAGAAAAAACTGTCTAATTCTCAATGGAAGTCTACGGGACTTCTTGGCTTTCTTCCAACCAGCGGGTACTTCTTATTTGGAGCACAGAAGGGGAGGGGTTGAGCCCTCCATTGTTATACATCTCAATGGTCACAACTTGGTCTTGTAGGCAGAAATTTTAAGGAGTTACCACGTTGGAACATTATAGAATATCAAGATATTATTTACATGTAAATGCTTTCTTACATGTTAAATCAAGCAAATTCAGAAAAAAATAGTGATTTTAGACCTTCAGCTCTCAAGAGTTTTGGGGAGTTTTCTCTCGAACTGACTGCAGTTGGACAAAGGTGAGTAGACTCTGAACAGGTCGCCAGTGCGTTGCAGGTTGACACATTAAGACATAATCCCACCTAGAAAGAACAATTTCAGTGAGAAGAGATCTTGAAAGTGAAATTAAAAGACTTAATTCTGAAGCATTTAACAATGAATCATGAACGGTCAGAAGTCTTTGGCAGTTGGCTCTGGCTCGGAGACATCTTGCACACTAGTGATGACCTTGGATCTAGTGAGGAGACCCCCAGAGCCCAGACGCTGATGGTGGTTAAGATGGACCATGCCAAACCAAAGAGCCAGGAGTACAACAGGCAGAAAAGGGTCAAAGTGATGATAAGCCAAGTTAAAGGTCCAGGAGATGGGGTGGAGCCGGTCCGGTGCAATGTCTGAAATGCAGAAAAACAAACTTCATTCAATTTAAAGTCAGGGATTCAAATGTGATTGGATGTGAAGAAACTAAGCTCTTCAGAGTGGAGACCAACTGATGATGTAAGGAATGATGAATAATGCACACCTGTGGTGAGGTAGATGTTCCTTACTGAAATTGTGCCAAATGTCCTTTCCAATCACCAATTTTTTTTTTTTTATCTGTAGGATGAAGCGAGAGTATTCAGAGACAAGCACACACATGCACAAGGAGAACATGCAAACGAATGAATCCAGCTGGGATTTGACCCAGGGTGGCGAGAGTGCCAGCCACTACAGCCCAATGCAGCCCTATCAGAAAAAGCAGGAAAATGAGACTGATATTGATATGTGGAGCATGGCAGTGGAGGACTGACAATAGGAGCTTGTTGAAGACTTGCACATCTTCCTACATTCCAATTTAATGACCTGCTTTTAATTCAAGTTTTCCTCATTTGAGGCATTAAGATTTCTGAAAGTGTTTTTTTAGGAATGTGCGGGTTTCATTTACAGATTGTGTTCCCTGTGCGTGGAGGTGAGTAGTGTGTGCACACACTCCACTGCCCACAGATCACCTGCTGTTCCACAATCAGACAATCAGATGCTTCTTCCATATCTGTTCAGCTCAGAGTCACACCTCAAATCACGCACAGCTCCACGCCAGCTGCCTATTATGTCCATCAGATTTCACTGACGCAAAATAATCCGTCTGATAAAAACACCGGATAGTTAGAAATCTGCTCTGCTCCAGAAACCCCAAAAGAAAGAAGAGAGCAGGGTTTCTGTGGAGCTCTAGTTCACAGTTCAGACGTTGTACATTTCAGTTGTCAGCGCTGTTGAAACTTGTGACCTTCTGGGCCAAATATGGCGTGACAGGCTTGATCTAATGAGTAGCTCTCTCCCACATCAAGCTGCAGGACCAGGAGAGGAGAAGACCTCTCAGTAAGTAGGGTTAACCCTTGTGGCTGTGAGAGAGCAGCAATTAGAGGAGAAACTCAAGCCTTGTTCATGTGAATTATCTCTGGATTCAAACTTCATAGAACTGTCGGCTCACAGGGACTTTAAACTGTGTCAAAAACATCATCCAGAAGTCGATGTTTTATTCTCTTTTCTCACTTTCTCCTTTTTTTCCCCCATTTTTTTTCCTTTTTACTGCTCAGATGAGATTGTAACACTTGGAAAGTATTTAAACTTAAAACAAGAAAATTATACCAACCACGAGGGAACTGAACCAAATTAGTTTGATTTGCCTTTCATTTTTAAAATGCAGATTTTGATCCTCAAGCAAAAAAGTTATAATTTCTTCTGAAAAATGTTGCAACTAAACTTCACAGTGAGAGAGAGGCTTAAGCCTTAGTCACTACTGCCCTCACATGTGGATGCAGACTGTCCGGGGAAAAATGGGTAAAGCGGTTCAGGGGACACAGGGGGCCCACTGGAAGTTTTAAGGTTGTAAACTGTTTGGTGAGCCTATAAAGCGAAAGTGTTCATGCACATTCATGCTGCGGCCAACAAGTTATTCCAAATGTTTAAACAACATGTAAGGGTGAGTAGGGTGAAGTAAGATAGATGCAGGAACGACGTACAGATTTTTAATTTTTTCAACAATTAAACAAAAATTAGGCATTTTGGAGCCAGTACTCACAGCTGACCAAGTACTAGTGTGTGGTGTAAAGACACCACACACATAATTTTCTGAGGCACAATTGCTTGTTTTTTGATGAATTTAAAGGTCAACTGGCTCTTTTATTTATCCTAATACCTTGTTAAAAACAAAAACATGAAGTAATTTGTTTCTAAAGGTTATAAATTTGCTTTGTTAATAATATTACTTCGAAGGATCAGGGGTATTTACTGTCTGCATAATACTTACTACTGACTGTAGTTTCCCTTCCATCTGTCCTCTTTACTATTCATCTAAATCTCTATGTTTTCCTTTGTATGCAAACTTAAGCAGTTCACATTTAAACATTTGGTCTATCCCAGCTGTGTCAATACACATTCTGATTAATTTAGGATCCATGTTGAAACCCATCCATCCATCTATCCATCTTGGTGGAGCCAACCCAGCTACTGTTGGGTGAAGGTGGGGAACAACCTGAACAGGACACCAGTGTGTTGCATGGTCACACAAGCACACATACTGTAGACACACGCACACCTAGGGGCAATTTAGAGATATCAATTAACTCATGAAGCATGTCGTTGGATTGTGGGAGAAAAACAGAGAAGATTCCAGCCCAGTCTTTGTAAAATGCGTACAAATGCCACGATTTAGGAAATACCGTGTATAATATACGCCAAAACCGTTTTTTTGCATGCAAATAATACGCGCGGTCCTAAACGTGTTAAATGTGTTTTCCACGTTTGACACGTCCCCTGGTGGAGGCGTGGACATCACAGACAGCCCCACAAATGAACAATTTGCTTTTCTGACCCTAACCATAACCGTAATCCTGACCTTAACCAGGAACGACGTTATTTAGAAAAGAGCCGGAGGATTTCTGATCACGTGATCAAAACCAAACCTAAAAAGCCGTGTATATTGTACGCCGGCGCAACCTATTCTCAATCATTGCGTATCATATGCACGCAAAAAGCGTGTTTGGTGTATATTATACATGGTATTTCAGAGTGCAAAGTCGTGGAATATGTACGCATTTTACTGAGAGTGTGTTGGAAGATTCAGACATACACAACGAGAATATGCAAACTCTGTACAGAAAAGTCCCAGTTTGGATTTGAGCTGCCTTCCTTGCTGTGAGGCGAGAGCGCTGACACCTCTGTGCAGCCCCTTTTTAAAGCTAACCATATATATATATTTACTCTGTGGAACCTTGTTTTGTCTTTTTTGTAGCAAAAAAGGCAAAAATATTCTTCTATCTACTCTCAGTGTTTAACTGGCGCTGTGATGTAGGTAATTTGCTCAAATTTTATTCTTCTTGAGCAGACTTAGAGAAGTTCACATCTTGATTTTGTGTCTCATCATCAAATACCTCTAATCTTTGGTTGTGCAATGATGGTTTAAACCATTGGTCCCCAAACCACGGCCCAAGGGCCGAATTTAGCCCTCCTCCATATTTGGCCCAGCCCCACAAACTGTTTTGGCAGAATTGGACACTTTTCCAGTTTTTTAGCTAATATTTCAGCTACATGCTAGCTGTTTTTGCTAACTTAGGCTTTTTTCCGTTTTTTAGGAAAATTTGGAGTTTAGCTAATATTTTAGCTTTATGCTGGCTGTTTTAGCATTTTTCGAGTTTTTTAGGCTAATTTGGCATTTAGCTAATATTTCAGCTCAATACTAGTTATTTTAGCTAATTAAAGCTTTTTCAGTGTTTATAGGCTATTCTGAAGTTAGCTAATATTGCAGCTAGCTGTTTTGGCTAATTTTTTTCAACTAATTTGGCGCTTCGCTAATATTTTAGATAGCTATCAGCGTCAGCGTTTTCAGCTTTCTGCTTAAGTGTTTTTAGCTATCAATTTAAGCATCTTCAGCTATTTATCGCAGGTAATAAGACATCTTGTTTTTAGATGTTTTAGTGTTATTTTTTTCTGTGAAGATTACATAAATTAATCATTTAAAATATGTCTATGTGTGGCTTTCTGTTTGGACCGGTCCATTAACATGTTGCCTAATTTAAACTGGTCTGTGCCCTAAAATAGCTCGAGGACCACTGAGTTAAAGAACATCCGATGCAGAAATGAGCTTATTTCCTTTGTTCCATTTACGATTGTGTTTCCTTGATTACAGCGTATCATCACAAGACTATCACTGGTGTCTGACTCACTTCCTCACCTCTGCCTGTTTATCGCACTGTAGTCTGCTTCCTGTTTGTCTGTGCTTATGACTCTGCCCATTCCGCCAATGCAAATTGCAAACACTCAGACCCCAAAGATGAACTCTCAGTAAAAGCAGTTCTAAGAGCCGCTCAGAGACCTTCAGTGCTCAAACCAGCATCTTCATTGATGAACTTCGATGTGTAAACTGGAGTGAGCATTCTATGCTTTCAAAGTGCCGTCTGTGGCTCTTTCAGCTCATCTGCTTTGATTTGGACTCTTTAAAGTGTGTAAGAGCGCAGCGTTGTCGTGTTCTGTAACTGTGCATGTTTATCAGCGTACATGCGATCACTGTGCATGTTTGATACCTGCGTGCCAGCAGGACAGATTTCACAGCCTGCTTCTGCTCCTGATCCCATGTGATGGGCTGAATCTTCAAACGCCGACAGCCCTGTTAAAACACGCCACAGGGGCTCGGCAGGAATAAATACAGAGGGAAAAATCAACACAATGACACGCGGTTTGTCTAACAATGTACCGCCTGCTGGCTTTCTAAAAGATTAAAACGCCTGAGGTTGGTTTTTTTCTGTTCCTCATTAGCACACGTCTTCTTTGAGTCCTCATTGTCAGCAGCGTTTGATTCTATTACATTTTGTTCCCGTTGATAGCAATTTGCATTTTCTTTAGTATAACATCTTGTTCTATGTGTCACTACAAAGGATTTCTTCCTCTTTTGTGATGTCCCCCCTCCTACCGTCTTCCTCCTCCATGCCTCGGAACCTGTGTTCATTTTCTGCTGGATTCCATTTCGATCTTGGGGTCTCCAGCGCCGAACTGAAGATGTCCATCACAAGACTAAAGCTAGTCAGAGACAAACACACCAAGGACGTAAAATCAGATCAACAACAATCCACACCTGATGTGGTTCTGTTGTTGGGGAGGGTCAAAGTAAAAGGAGGGATTTAGAGGGAAAAGATCTTATCTGTGATGTAGTTGGTGTTATCTAGTGTGCTGGAATCCGGCCAAGAGAAACCTCACAGGAGATCGAAGGAGGACAGAGCCAGAGGGGTGCAGAAACCCCAACACAGTCAGTCTGCTTTTGGCAACACTGAGCATGTTTGTGAGTGCACTGTCTTCACAATGTATACAAATAAAATAATATTCTGAAAAACATCTGCTGCAACAATTCTCTATTTAAGGGTTTACACCAGCAGCAGTTGATGATGTATCACTTTAAATTCCAGCAAAAACTCTGATGTTTTAATGATCGCTTTTACATTTATTTACTTTTTTTTCTATAAACATTTAAGTTGAAAGGAAACATACTTAATGAAGTCTTTATTCTGAAATTAATGCTCTTATTTTTCAGAAGTCTTTGGAGAGACAGTAGGAAAATTAATGCATAAATGATGTCATCTGATAATCATAATCACAGTGAGCACTTGTTATTATGAATAATTTGTAAACTCAAAAACATCATGAATACCACTGATTTATTCAATTTCTTTGTCTTTTTCCATAAGCATGATTTTACATGGTAACGTCTTTTTTAGGATGGGGGCTTTGTGAGGATTGAATACTGCGACCAGTAACAGCATTCCAGCTTGAATTTCTACTAGCTTTTTAGCTTGTCACACGTAAATATGTGGGAATAACATCAGCCTTAGCAAATGACCGTCGAAGTTTGCTATATGGGACGACAAATACAATTTAAATCGCTTTTATTTCAGTGTATTTTGCTAGAAAGATGACCAATGCTCCTAACATCATTTATAATGACTCTCAGTAGCTCCAAAAGTCACCTTTTAAACTCCAAATACTCCGCTATTTCCACATAAACAATAACCCACTGCCCCAACTGGAAATGACTGAGGATGAGAAGCTCGGTCGCCCGGAGAGAGCTCGGAGTAGAGCCGCTTCTCCTCCACATCGAGAGGACCCAGTTGAGGTGTCGGGCATCTGGTCCGGCTGCCTCCTGGACGCCTCCCTGGACAGGTGTTCTGGGCATGTCCCTCTGGGCGGAGGCTCCGGGGAAGATCTAGGAGACGCTGGAGAGAGTCTCGGCTGGCCTGGGACCACCTCGGGGTCCCCTCAGAGGAGCTGGAGGAAGTGGCTGGGGAGAGGGAAGTCTGGGCATCTTTGCTTAGACTACTGCCCCCGTGACCCAGTCCCAAGTTAGCGGAAGAAGATGGATAGATCTTATGCAAGACGTGCTTTTTTTCTGGATGTAAGTTAATTTTATTAATATAAAAAAATAAATGTCTTGACAATAAAATAAAATGAGTTGAATCAATACCAGAATAGAACATTTTCCTTCTCTGTTGGTGTGTCTCTGTTGGTGTGTCTCTGTTGGTGTTTCCACCTATGTGATTCAGTTACTGCAAAAATCTTTTCATGTATTTCTGTGTCTTTTCAATTACTTTATTGATGGTACAACTGCATTTGAGAGATGCTGCTGTAAAACGTTACACGACTTTAGAACAAACTCTTGATCTAACGTGTGGAGGAACTTTCCACCAGGTAAATGCTTTGGCTTTTCAACATCGTCCAGCCGTGCAAGACCCTGTCTCTCTTTGGTACCAATCCATTTTCTTTAGTTGCTTAGTTCTTGTGCAGTGTGATTCTTTTATGTCATTGTATTCATCTGAATATGTTTTCAATTATTTGCTAATTTGCTAATTTCTGCTAAATCTTTCATGCCTTCAGCAGGATGACACACAGATGAAGTGAAAACCCAAAGGTTTATGAGGAAGAACATTGGTTAGAAAAGGAAAACACAGAGATGGACCATGACCCTGTAGCACTGGAGCTTTAGCACCAGCATTTACATTCAATCATCTGCCTCTACCGTAACTCTCTAACCGTTGATGCAATTTACATAATTCCAGCAGAGAAAAGTAGCTTTGTCTTGATATACAACACTTTACAAAACAATAAACCTAAATTAGCTGATCAGTCATGGAGGGATGCAGCAAAGCTGACACATTTCTTCCCATCAAATCAGCAGATTGACTTTGATAGCATAAACTGTCGAAGATTTACGGTATGTCAAAGAGCATATGCTACCTAGATGCCACTGTGACTTCTCTGGTGATTTCCAACAGTTACTGAGTGCCGAAACTTAGAACTGATTCAGCTTTTTCAGGGATGTGATTTACATACAGGACAAAAAGCTCAGGAAAAACCAAGTGTGCCATGTTTGATTTCTCCATGGCTTTTTAACATTAGGTTTCACTTTAACCGCTTACTTTAGGTGGAATTGAACTGGGTTCTGGTCAATTCTGATGTAACAGGTTTAATAAACTAAAAAGAATCAGTATCAGTAAATGCCATCAGTTATCAGCATGAATCAGACATTTTCCACCCTTGTTTTGTGTAATTTGAAATAGAAAAAACAAAGTCTAGATGACTGATATTTGTTCATTTCAGCCTGAATTGTGTGTAAATGACTGAGCTTTGGTTTCCTCTGGTCGTCGGGCGAGAAGATGCTTCCAGCTCACGCTTCGAGATCTGAAATGTTTTGCAGCTCTGCTTGGAAACCATGTCTGAGGACTCTGAAAGGGGGAGCTGTCACATCCCAGCAGCCCTTTCATCAGAACGCTGCGACTAATTCCGAGAGCCACGAGATACAGATGAGAGAAGAAACAAACGTGTGAAGAGAGGAGAACAAAGCTGCAAATAAAATGCCGCCTGCTTCTGTTAACACAACAGGATGTGTTTTTTTTTTTTTTTTTTTCCCTCAGAGCCCCTCGGCTGCTTGCAAAGTAATTCTGGAGGAAATCAAAAAAGGTTTTGCTTCACTTCTCTCATGGGCAGCCTCAATAATAGCCAGCCTGACACTGATTTCAGTTGCCTCCTCCTCGCCCTGCTGACAGCAGCATGGCGACTGCGAGGAGCACAAACTGAAAGCATAATTATTCCGACAGACTGTGTGGATCTCATCCTCTTTCATGTTTCATCCACATGTTTCAGTATTTGAATTAATAAGCAGAGCTGCGTTCAGTGGTCAAGTGGGCGATTAAAGGAAGGCCTTCCCGTGTTAACAGCGAAGCGCGCGTGTTTAGTAAACACAGCAATCGCTGCATCACCTTGAAAGCGGAGCTGTTAACAAAACTGACACTAATCTGAGCGATCAAACGCACCTCCGTGAGCGGACTAGCAGGGAGTACCAGAGTTTGTTGAGCCGTCTGATGCTCTGAGCTAATTAGCAGGAGAGTGTTGGAGAAAAGGAGCTGCGGGGAAACTCTCACGTCTGTTGTTAAATGAAGTGTTTTCTTTCATGTGGGCAAAGAGAGCGGTTTGTTCGCCGTGTCATTATCTCTCCAAAGCGAGCGATGACCATGCTGGAAAACATCTGAATGGTAACGAGCCCGGCTCTCCGCTGCAGCGCTTCTTGCTCTTTTGCTGTCTGTCATGCCCCCCCCGCCCTCCTTCAAACAATCCTCTTATCTCCAGACCATACGATATATGGCTATCTGTGCCAGCGCCCCAACAATTACTGTGATGGCTCCAGCGGTCAGTTAAAAAGCAGCTTCAGCGTTCCATGTCTGCTGGAGAAGACAGGTGAAGGAGACTCGCTTTGAGCCAGCCCAAGATTTTCTGATGATCCAGCACAATGTGGACAGGCGAGCGGCGCAGCTGAACCGCTGCCATGTGCCTCAGAAGGTTTGAGGTGCTGCTGTCGGAGGCTCTAGCTCAGTTAAGGAGGTCATGGTGGATCATTAGAGACCTGCTCCAATAAAAAAAAAAGGTACTTTAGGTGTTTATATTCTTGCAACATTTTCTCAATATGGAGGACATATATAAAGAAAATTAAGCTTATAATTCAATTTGACATTATTTCTTTATTGATAGATTGATTGATTGACTTAGTTTATTTTAAGCATAGATTATGAAAAATACAGGGAAAAAACACATACATATTTCAAACCCATTGCAGGAATAATGAAATGCATTGATTAGAAAATAGAAAACAAACAAGAAAAAACAAAAAAACACTTCCAACCATGCATCTTCTTTCACTAATCTGGGACCAGAGGCATCAGGGGGCATCGGGTGCATGTAGTCGGGATCTCGTTCTTTCAGTCATGATCCAGAGCTCGTGACCATAGGTGAGTACTGGAACAAAGATCGGCCTGCAAATCAAGAGCTTTGCTTTTATTGTTGCAGCGAAAGCAAAATGATGGACGCCGCTCCAATCCGCCTTTCGATCTCACGCTCTGATCTTCTCCCACTCGTGAATAAGACCCCAAAATATATCAACTCCTCCACCTGAGGCAGGAGCCCTCCACCCACCGAGAGAGAACAAACTACCTTTCTCTGGTCGAGAACCATGGCCTCAGACTTAGCGGTGGCTCGATGAAATCTACAGAACAACATCATCTGCAAAGAGCAGAGAGGAAATCCTGTGGTCCCCAAACCAGACCCCCTCCGGCCCCTGGCTGCACCTAGAGATTCTTTCCATAAAGCCTATGAACAGAATCTATGATAAAGGGCAGCCCTGCTGGAGTCCAACATGCACCGGGAACAGGTCTGACTGACTCCTGCTCTGGTCATACAGAGACCGGACAGCCCTCAGTCCCCAGTTGAGGTCAGCAGATCTCCACCTGCACTGAAAACACTTGATTTGATTAATTAAATATTGTAATTATTTAAAGTCAAGTAGAATTTGATTATTTATGCATTGTTAACTAAATTCAACTAGAGTTTGATTGCTTGAAAAGGAGGGGGAAGAAGCAAACTTATATAATCCCACCCCTACTTAGTTCCTTCAAATTGTTGTGAATCAGGAGCAGACAAAAAAAGGCCAGTAGAAAAACCTCCCTCCAATTCAAAGCATCCACTTGCAGACAAATAGAGCGATATATCTCCTTGTTTTCCTTATCTGAGCTGGAATGTGGCTCAAAACCTTACAGCTGGATCATTGGCATAAATGAAGATGAACAAAACAAAGCTGTGACCTTGGCTTTCACAAAATAAAGTCAATTCAGTCGCCATTTTTCCACGGGATGGATATCGCCCAATTTCAGCTTTGTGGGACCAGACGACAGTAGTAGGCAGTGATTAGTCCGAGAATCTGTCGACGTTTGAAATGGGACCAGCGGGCATCACATAGTCTTATTCAGGCACCTGATTGGCCAGTTTATAACTTGAATAACTTGTGATAAAACATATATAATAAAAAAAGGTTTTGTAAGACACAATAAAAAAAAGACACCAGAGCACGAATGACTATTATGAAAAACCAAATGACTGAGTAAAAGCTGTTTATTTTTCAGTAAAAGTCTATAGGATTTTGGGTTTCTGGGACGGTAGTTCCTATTCGGGGTTGATCAGTCAAGTTATCTCTATGTACTGTCTAGATGGATAGCTCCAATATTGGTAGCCATTTTTATGGCATGACTAATGTAGGGCTTTAGCAGGAGAGAGTTACGCCTGGTTCACACTAGACACGGAAGCGCAACAAACTGGTGCAGAACGGAGGCCGCCTCCATTTGGCGCCCTTGTGAACCTATGGTGTGCTTCACACCAGGTGTGGAGTGCCGCGGTCCTCCACGGGGGCTCACGCTGTGCAGTGGATCGTTTCGGCATCTGGTCGAGCCGCTAGCGATCCACTTTCAATTCTGGTAGGAAGTTACATCAAGACGCATGAGAAAATCTAGTGTATTTTAAAAAATAACCTATTTTTCACAATGAAAAACTGTGATTAACAGATAAGACAATGTTTTTGTATCTAAACAGAGTGTAGAGATGAAAATAAACATACAAACAAACCCCTGCACACACACACACACACTCTCCCTGTGTCTTAAAAACAGATCAAGTAAAGAAGTCTTCTATCTGTTTCTTTAAAGCAGAAACACGGGGTAATATTTTCAGGTTATTAACTCACCCATGATGGTAAAAATAAACAAAAAAGCTCTAGCAGAAGCGCCTGGTGTGAATTGTAGGAGACAGCGGACGTTCCACATGCACTCCGTTCCTCAGAGTGTGTGTCCAGTCTGAACCTAGCATTAAACAAATGGATGGCAGGAAGTGGGGGCAGACTTCCTCCGCCACAATAGTCCTGCTCTCAACCCAGAGTCGAATTTCTAATAAACGCCTGCTGCCCTGCAAAAACTATCTTAAAAACAACTCAGTTATTTTCATTTTGGCTAAAAATGGTACAATCATAATTAAAAGACCACTGAAAAACAATTTAAGATATAGATCAAAATATGAAGAGTTGGACTTTAAAGATCACTACTGCTGCTCATCCATCCAGAACAAGAGGGAGCAGAAGGCACAGAATGAACTCAACTGAAGACTTTCACTTCTGAAGTCAAACTGAACTTCCAACAATGCAACAAAAGAACACTTTCTGCTCCAAAAGTTTGACGCATCAGCTCAATTTCTCCTTTGTAGGTCTCCGTGAAGCTTTAAATTCAATCATCTGTGACACTTCACACATCTGTCCGCCTCTTCTGAATGCTGCTTAGGCTTCAACTGCATCATTACTCAAATGAAAGCAGAGATGAGACTCGATGCCGAGCAGAATCAATAAAACAGGCGATTCTTTGACAAAGCATCACTTTCAGTGAAATTCTTCTGCTGCAGAAGAAAAACACTCATCTGCACGGGCAAAAAAAGAAAAAAAATGCTACTGCTAGATGAAGATGAAGCTTCTAGTCAGACAACCAGAGCTCAGAAATTGGCTTTTGCTTTATGTTCAGACTAAAACTCCTCTTTAGGGTAATTCATACATCCAGATATTTTCCACTCCGCCTGTCTCAGAATTCAGACTTTGGTTTTCGTTCAGGCTGGTGCGGGTCTGCAGGTTAAGCTTTACTCAGAGGATAAAACGAATATTAAAAATGATAAATCCCTTTTAAGGGTAACATTCGCTGCTTTCCCAAAGCGTCCCACTCCCACAATAAAATCAAACCATTCTAAAGGACTCTAAAGGCCTCAGAGTCTCTAAATTTTTATTTTACTTCTAAAATCTGTCATCAAATAAAACTGTCACCGAATGAGTATTGGTTTTCTGCAGATATTTTGTCCTGTGAAGAAATACTCTACTTGCTGGACTGAGCACAGACTGCTGCATCAGCAAAACTGCACCCCAGGAAGCTTTTCATCACCCTCCAGGTTTGCTCACTTTTCAAAGATTTTTGTTTCTGCAGCCAAAACAGGAGCGTAAAGCAGAAACGGCACAGCCTTCCATGCCTGGTAAAGCTGTGGAGGGCCCGACTGTTTGAACAGGCTTCACTCAGCCTGAGAGCAGACACTCGCAGCTTCAGAAAATCCCTCAGTAAAGGGAAACTTTTACAGCCAATTAGAGCCATTTCCATCCAGATGATGGTGTGAGAGGCAGCAGCAGTCTCACAGTGGAGGGGATCTGAATCTGTTCTTATATTTTATGAAATATTAAAGCCTCGATTCTCCCTTTAGTCCTCGTAGCTCTCCAATAGAGTCCGACACGGCGGGATCCAAGTCATGTGAATGCTAAATCCCCCCCACCCCGTACCTTCAGCCACCGCGCTGCGCCCTCAGCGCCCCAAGCTTATTAGACATATTGATACCAACAGCTCAGCCAGAGTGTTTGCATTTCAAGAGGATGGTTATAAGCCTTTGAGGTGGAGGCGTTTGATTTGTCAGAGGAATCAGACACATGATCACAGCCCTGAAGAAGCCTCATCTGTGGAAGCAGCCACCCACAGTCTGCCGCCGCCTGCAACCCTTGATCAGGCAGTCAGGCAGCCTGCAGCCTGCCAGATAACGGCTGGCCTGGTTTCCATCTACAGGCGTGCGCCTTTTCTTCTCTGTAAAGGGGGGTGTTATTTTACGAGCGGGTTTGGATCACAAGAATTATGCCGAGGATGAGCCACCGTACGTGAGAGCACGACACTCCTCACATCCAGACAGAGGAAGACTGAAGCTGGAGCTCAGACGCCACAGTGGCAGCAGCCTGCGACACATTTCCACATGCACCAATTTACACCAAGACGTGAGCTTTTTATCAACAAACACCCCACTGTAAACCAATGTTTGCCGTGAGCATCTGGAATCACAAACTGTAACTAAGTTATTTTGGTGTTTGTGTTCTAGAAAATGGAATAAAGATGCATTTTGTGTGTTCTACAGTTTTGGCCCACTGCTCTGTCCTGAGCTTAGAACACAAGTCTGCAACCTTTAACCTTTACAGAGTCAGTTGGTCAATTTCTTATTGACCACAACCCAGTAACAGCCACACTTCCTTTAGAAAAATAAGATTTATGTTATTTATGTTACAACATTGAAGAGGAAATAGATTTTTTTTCCCCAAATACAAAACAATTTATAACAGATGTTCACAAGAATTCAATTTCAAAATAAAAGACTTCCTGGGAAGATTTCCATAGGATTATCTCGATGGAGAAAATCTAGTGGTAGGTGTTGTAATATAGCAATGAAAGAAAAGAAAAATTTTATTTTAAAATGTTTTTGGTGCTTCTTAGTCAGAGATTCATTAATCTAACTATCTAAAATTAGACCACAGCTGACTAACTGTATTATTTTAACCGTGACACACACTTAAAACAGTAGGATTTGTCAAAATGTTTAGTTCTCGATTATCGAACCACTATGGCTAGTGTGTTCTAGAAGCTCACAGAGTGATAAGTTATTTTACTTGTTTTTACGTGATGACTTTTTTAAACTAAAAGCTTTGCACTTTTCTTTGATCAGAGAGCCACAGTGGATGGGTAGGAGAGCCAGACGTGGCAGGTTGCAGGCCCCTGCCTTAGAGCCTTCAAACCCTCTTGTTATAACTCTCTTCCTAAAAGTGCACACTTAACCACCGATCACATCTACTGCAGCCAGCTGTGGCTACACCTACCCACCTTATCAATGTCATCAAAATCTTAAGCTCCTCCTTCCCAAAATGCAGCCAGTGTCTCCTGGAGGAGATAACACAGAAGTTTTGGCTTGGAGGAATTGGAGTGTAACAACACTGAAAGACTGGGACTGAACAGGGAAACGAAAAGGTTGTATCAATTTAAGACTCGCTCTAATCAAAATTGTATTTTTAAAATGTTCTTGTGGCATTTTATTTATACTATAGGTAGTAAAGAAATTAAAGATTAAAATTGTGTTTCTAAGTATTCCTTTAGTCAAATATCATTGTGAATATATGTAAAGCACACATCTTAACCATCATTAGCTTTATACTTACTAAAAATAAAGACGGTTAAGATGATAGTTTATTAAACTTTTAATGAATCGTGCAGCTTCTGTCTGTCATTAGTTACTAGATTTTAAAGAAGGTTAAATCAAAGGAGGGAGAGATCAGGAATATACTTTCAATCAAACTCATTTTGACAGCTGAAATTTGACCCTACACCATCCATCAAACTAATTTTGACAGGTGCCCCGCCCCTCAAAGATGACGTAACAATTTAATATCCATCTTATATATATGGGCTATTTAGGGTCAAAGGTCACCTGTCAAAATGAGTTTGATGGAAAGTATATTCCTGATCTCTCTAATGAGGTCGGCATCTTAATCCAGGAACTATATTGCACTAAAGAGAAAGTTTTGGTCTCACTGACCTACATAAAAAAGAGATTTTTTTTAAGCTGAACACTAATAACTTTTTCAACTTTACTAAACTCGACTCCAAATAATATAAAGAAACGACTAATCAACTATTAAATTAGACGTTTGGCTATTTTAATATCCGATTAGTAGTAGATTAGTCGACTAGTCGTGGTGGGCCTACTGGGAAACACTTTTGAAATAGCTAAAAAAAAATAATCAGAGTTGGTCTTTAACGGAAGTTGAGTCTGTTTTTTTTTTTTTTTTTTTTGCTGTCTCAGTTTCTTTCCTTTATAACAAAACATCTGATATATGGTTATTCCACAACAATGGAAAGATGATTTTTTTATAAAGAGAAAGTGGAAAGTGGAAAAGAAGCCGGATGATTTTCAAATGAAAAACACTCAATTTTGTTGTTCATTCAGCTTAAGGGGTTGCCACGGCGTTGTAGCTTCTACTGCTTCCCACAGGTGGTTTGACAGAGATTTTTACACCAGATGCCCTTCCTGACACAACAACTTTACAGTGACTTCATCAAACATAAAGGAAGGTCTTAGGTACACCAGACAGAGGGGCCATAATGAGATTATGACAAACAATTAATTTAAAAAAACATGCAGGATACTCCTAACTAATCAGACACAATTTTGTCATTTTTGATGATTTTTACAAACCTAGAATGTTGAAGAGTTAAGTAAAGCAGATTTATGTGCTTTGAGTCTCTGTTTGGACTGCGTGGACGTATGTCACAGCGAGTCCTGTTCTGTGAATTCACCAGGATGTCAGAGGATGAAAAGCAGCGCTGCATCTGCTCTGTAATTTAGATGTCACGAAGAAAGCGTAAAGCTCTGACCCTGCTCCGATAAATGTAGAGCTGTTGTCGTGGTTCTTCCCTGCGCTGCTCGCTCTGACCTTCATCTGTGTTTGAAAGCTTTGACATTTCAGCACAAAGAGCTGAGATGCGTCACTCAGACGGATTCCTGCAAATGCACATTTGCTTTGACTTCATTAAAGGAGGATTGTGCTGCTCCAGATTCCATCTTTACTGACTGTCGCAGGTTGATCACACCTGGGAGAGGAACCTGCATATGTGTGGGAAAGCAGGAAGGACACGCTGCAGGCTTAACCGCCTGTCATCCCTGTTCAGTGACAGGGAACACATCATGTTGTTGACATGATGTAAAACAGAAGTTTTGGGGGTCAAAACCACCATCGTACCTGTTGGGGAGCACCGTTCTGCAGCATTACTCCCTCCCTCTGAGTGCTCTCCCTGCCACGCATCTTCATGCAGGCGGGGCTCTGCTTGTATTAGCCTGCAGCAGATGTTTCATTCAATGGCTGTTTAGCTATCAAAGTCAGATTTTACATTCAAGACCTGCTGCGGCTCTGAGTACCTGAAAGCTCTACGGACCTTCACACCTGCGACGTTTCAAAGCCTCTCATTCCCACTCACGCTCCAAGCGTCCTCCACGGAAAACAGCTCACTGATTAGGTGATGAGGAGTCTCAGTGACTCTTTGATGAAGACTTAACCGCTTTATTCATTCCCAACACAAAACAGTGTGTGACTGTGTGTCTAGGAATCAATGAAAGCCTGAATGCAGACATAAACAATGATGGGCGTGAGGACAAATTCTTTTTGAACCCCGTGAACAGAGATGTTTGTTTTAATGCAGAAAACACATACTGGCATTTAGACGTCAGCCAACCAAAAAAACTAGAAAAAGTGATATTTAAATTCAGTTTTGAATGAGGCAGCAGCAGCAGATAATACACATCCATCCGTCCGTCTGTCCTTCCTTCCATCCATCTATTCATCCATACAGCTATCCATCAACCCATTTATGCAACCATCTATCTATCCATCCATCTTTTCATCCATCCATACATTCATCTATTTATCCATCCATCGATCCTTCCATCCATCCATCTGTCCATCCATCTATGCATCTATCTGTCCGTCCATCCATCTATTCATCCATCCATTCTTCCGTCTGCCTGTCCGTCCTTCCATCTATCCTCCATCCATCCATCCATCCTTCCTCCGTCGGTCCGTCCATTTGTCCATCCATCCTCCCTTCCGTCCATCCATCCATCCATCTATCTTTCCGTCCATCTATTCCTCCATCCATCCATTCTTCCTTCCGCCTGCCTGTCCATCCATCTATCCATCCATCTATCCATCCATCTATCCATCTATCCATCTGTCCGTCAGTCCATCCGTCCATCCATCCATCCATCCATCCATCCATCCGTCCATCCATCCATCCATCCATCTGTCTGTCAGTCCATCCCTCCATCCATCCATCCATCCATCCATACATACACCCATACATATATCCTCAGAACTCACTGGATCCCTTTCCGTCTAACATGGTTGCTGGAGCCTATCCCAGCCACTTTTGGGCGAAGGCGGGGTACACCTTGAACAGGTGAGTCAAAGTGTACCAGTCCATTGCAGGGCTGAACAGTCACATGAACACTTAGAGATTCATAGTCACAAATTAAGCAGTAAAACATGTTTATGGACTTTGGGAAAAAACTGGAGTTCCTGGAGAAAAGCCCCACATGCACGGGAAGAAAATGCAAACTCCACACAGAAATTATTGTTTGAGAAAAAAAACAAAAAAACAACAAAGCTAAGTAAAAAAGTGATACTAAGCTCTCAAAACAACTAACTTAGTAGAAAAACTTTGCTTTCCAAAATAATTCAATGATGTTGAAAAGTTTTTTTTTTTTCCCCTGTCAAACAGATTTGCATTTCAAAACTATGAAATGTTGGTAGTAGAAATTTCCCAAAGGAGCTGAATGTTTTTATACCAGAACGATTGAAACATCTGAAAGTATCTAGAAGTTTTAAGAAGCTTAAACACCAAGATTTTGGAGTTTGGATGTTTGCAAGATTTCACACGTTTAGATTGGAGGATTCTTCCAGTTCTTCCTCAGCTGGATGCTTTTGTGCAGCTCCTTCAGCATCCCAGTTGAAAAATGGGGCTTACATAAATAAAGTGAATCAAAGTAAAGTGCTCTCAGGTTTGAGTTTCATCGTTTATTCTGTTTCAGCAGCTTTGATGAAGACATTCATGTTCCGTGATGTGTTTGCAAACTGCTCAGCTTGGTGGAGGGAATCGGTCTAATCCCTGAGAGCAGCTCCCTGGTCGGACCTTCGGAGGCTCACGCACAGAGCTCATGCACTTTGGAATGCATCACAGGACATGCAGGACAGAAGAGCGAGATGATAAATAGCACTTTGATCGATGATCAGCAGATTTGTCTGATGAACGCAGTCTGGCATGCTGTGTGTTTCATCACATCGTCAAGCAACATGAAGCTGAATGAGCATGAATAATAGCACTTAAGAAGCCATAACCACCAATAAAACGTGCCGACTACAGCCCGCTGAAGTGCCACAGTATCCTTGATACCGGTGTGACATGTGAACATGTCAGCAGGAAGTGACATAGGGACTCAGAGCCGCAGAAAAGAGTAATAAAGCCGTCAGGAGGAATCAGGCTCTTCGTCACGTTAGCATTCCGGCATCTCTGCTCCTTTCCGACGACTTTGGAGTGTTTGTAGTGAAAAGTAAAATCTCCAACTGTGAGCTGCATTAAAATGACATCAAAGACTGTGTGTGTGTTTGGGGGTGGGGGGTCTGCTGGAGGTTGGGGTGTCTTTCCTTTAACTGCGTTGCTTTTACTAAACTCTCTTCACGCTTCATGTGGCACCGGGCACTGAGGTAATTTCACACCTGACCGGCATTTTGCCGGCTCCAGCATCCAGCGCTGGGCTCCCTGTCGGGGTTACCATGGAGACAAGCTGGAAGCCAATACCAGTGTCAGTCTGTTAAGTGACTGTTTAACATGGAACGCAGTGTGCTGTGCCTCATCTGTTGATGATTTGACTCCCCGGGTTGTTGGAAAATATGTCATTATTGCAGGTGTCTGTGCAGCCAGCATTTAGCTTCAGTGTTTTATGACCTGCTGGCTGAGTCACTGCAGGGTCACATGTGAAAGGATTTATGCTTTCACTGAGGACGCTAGCGCAGATGAGATGGGGCCAGGCAGAAAAGAGCCCACACTCTTATCCGTCTACCGTCTCTTACAAAGCAAAAGAGATGTGCTTGAGAGGAGGCGGAGACAGAGAGGCTCCTGGCATGCACTTCAGCAGCCTGTGAACCCCCCACCCCCCCATTACAGACCATCTGAAGCAAATCCTCACTCACATGACCACAAAGGTAGCTTCACTGATTCAAGCGCCTGACTACTGTAATCAAAAATGTTTTGTTTGTTTTCAAGGACTTATTATCCATAATTCATGCAGTAAAACTGGAGGTGGGTGGGAGATATCTGTTTTTCTCACACTGTCCTGCAAGTGTGAAAGCTCCCGGTAATTCTGGTCTACCTGGAAATGAGGAGTTTGCAAGTGAACCCTGGTGTGGTTCAGCATCAGTGTGGATTCAAACAGACCTCAGTGCAGAATTAAACCAGAAATGGAAGGCCTTGCTCCTTCCACAACTAAAGCTGAGCACCTTTGCTCCAAACACAGATGAAAGTTGTCTCTCCAGAAGAGAGAGGCGGTAAATGCTGCATCGTTCAACACAAAAAAATATTAAAGAATCACAGTTTTCACTTATTTTTTATGCCCCCAATTTAGGCCAAAATATTTTTCTTACGTTTCTCCAATTCCCAGCTCAGTGGTCTTGTGGTAGAGTGCCTACCTTAATACTGGAAAGTTGTGAGCTCAATTCCAGGCCGAGTCATACCAAATACTAAAAATGGGACCCAAGGATTCCTTGCTTGAAACTCAGCATTAAGGGATTGGATTGGTGGATTAAACCACCAAAGGATTCCTGAGTGCAGCTGTGTCTGCAGCTCACCGCTCTCCCAGGGGATTGGTCAAATATGGAGAACAAATTTCACCCACCTAGGTGCCAGACAGCTGATGGGACTTTAATTACATGTGCACAGTTACCCAAACATTATTGTTTTCATTAACTTTATACTTCAGTCACATGTACCCATATTCGTGAAAGTTCTGCTAATCTTGTACGGCCACCTTAAGGGATCAGTCTAATCCCTGATTTCAAAACTGCTGGCCACTATTGTGATGTGTGTCCTGTGTGTATTGTCAAGAATTCAAAAGGACAATGGAAGTTACACCCACTTACAACATGGTGATGCAACCGTACTGTTCCCAGACTCTAGTCATGAGTAAGGTCTAGCTCCTGACTGACCGCATACAGATGGTGTGTCCATGGGGTGATATGTAAAATGCCTGGAAGATGTCCACTCAAACTTCACTTCTAGCTGCCAGCTTGCACACAAGGGGAACTCAAGAAGTACACAATAATCATGTGAACAGGACCTAAAGGCCCCCTTGCGTAGTGCGTAGGATTCAGGGAGTTTGACAATAATGAAAAACACCTGCATCTCACCCAACATGGTCTTACTTACCCTTGCATGGCTGGGTGGCTCAGTGGTCTAGGTGAAGGGCTGACACGCAGGAGCCCTGGGTTCGATTCCCAGGGTTGTCCACTGATCCCCACCCAGATTGGGTCCTTAGGCAAGACCCTTGACGCTGCTGCCTAACTGGGTCCCTGTGCCCCTCAAGTACAGGAAGGGCATCCGGCGTAAAAACTCTGCCAAATCACTGATGTGAAACAGTGGGTGCTGTTACGCTGTGGTGACCCCGAAAGGGATAAGCCGAAAGTGAACTACATTGTTGAAGTGTTCACTACAACCTGTCACCAGCAGCATGCCAAGGGAAAAAAAAATATGAGCATTTTTCCCCGATGGGATCACCAAGTGCTCTACAACTTTCTTTCAAGTCACCGTGTGTCTCGGATATGTTGGCCCATCTTTTCCCTGCAGACAAAAAATGGGCCCCTATCCATCCTGAAGGGCATTTCTGACCACGGCATTATCTGAAGAGTTTAATGACCAATTTTTTTTTTTTTTTCAATAAGTAGGTCAAGCTGTTCTATGTTCCAAAGGAAGATAAAAAAGAAACAGTGCAAATCCAAGCAAATCTAAAGGTCAAAAAGATGAACCTGTTTCTGTTTCAGTGAAGAGATTAGGTTGTTTTACAGTAAACGTAACTTGGTTTATTATACAAAATTGCAAATTTTCTATCAATTTGAGTGATTATTTCTCAAATGTAGACATATTTTCTATTAATATTGGCAGGTTTTGGTTGCAGCCCAAGAAGCACCAGAATGAGCAGCTGCAGAAACTGCACGTTTTCTAATGGTTTGATATCTCAAACATGAAGGTAGACCAAATCAAGTGTGATGGGGAGAAAGTTTCCTTGCAGAATTAGAGGGAGTCTGCAGGAGCGTCCTGGTGTGAAAGTGCCCTTGGATGGATTAAAGAGCAGGGGTTGGTGTTGGACACAGTTCCAGCATTTGTTGTGCAAAGAAAACATGTTAAAGCGTCCTGAATATCTGACTGTGATGGCGGAAGATTAACCACTTATCTGCTTTTGCACAACTGGAAATCACCGTTCTCAAAGCTTCTTGTCCTCTCAGTTAGCGATGAGCCACAACACCCGGCCATCTGCCCTGCATGGATGGTCTCTGCCAACTGCCTGTTTGGCCGGCCGTCATCTGCTGTGCTGCCAAAACATCTCCGTAAGACCCACGAAGGCATCCTGTGGAATTTGGCACAAAGCTGAAGAATCATAACTCCAGAGTTTTATGGACTGAGCCTCTGTGGATTGGATCGGGTTCAGCATGCTGTCACCAAACACTGATGGCATTTAAGTCATCCTCCACAGCAAGGGTGGCATTTCGGCTCAGCTGGTGTCATCCTTTCCTCACAAGGTGCAGTTGCTGAAGAAAGATCCATGTTAATTATTCAAGAATCCCTAAGTAGGAACCGTAAAGATCTTCTCAGCTTACATTCTATCCAATCTTATTAACTTTTCATGGAAAATAAAAGAATGGACAAAGGTTGAATCAACTTCTCCATGTTTTTCAGTGAGTGACTGTTCATCTTCTTTTCAGTCAGGCATCAGGTTTACCCACCATGTTCAGTAACTTGGTTTTTTACTCTGTCCTTGCCCTCAAAACCAGAATATCAGATCCAATAAAAACTAAAGGAGCCAGGATAAAAATACGCCGTCATATCTGGAGCGAGAAAGGTGTATTTACCTTTAGCTTTTCTTTCATCTGGATATGTGGCTCAACAGTTCTGCCAGAATGGTAAATGGCGTATACTTGTTTAACTCTTTTCTACCACTCCTTGAAGGTCCAAGGAAAGTCTTAGACACAGCTGCCCTTATGGGTGGATCTGGGCTGCAGTCAACAGGTCGTAGCATCATAGCAAACACATCCAGCATGTACTTCATAATTGGGTGTAACTTACATTATTCTTACAAATAGTTTACGATCCACCTACCAAATGTTTAACAAACATGCATTTCATTTTCATGATATTCTCTTAAGGTGGCGTCACGATCTACAAGGGTTTCTCACAAGATACACCTGCACTTCCTGTAAAGAGGAGATCGCAGTTCAGCCAAAGCAGCAAAAGCAGTGCTGGAGGGCTTTAGCTTCTACTGAAGCATAGAATACAAGAATAGAAAAAATCTGATGGGGTTCATTAATTAATTCATTAAGTGTCCGTCTTTAGTTTTGCAGAAAGGATTTTTTGAAAAAAAAAAGATTTTTACTTTTTCAGTTTTTACAACAAATTTTCAGTCCTTGAAAAAGTGCTAATTTTCAAAAAACTGAAGTATCAACCTTGTAAAGAAGGAAAACAACCTTTTGAATGAAGACTCCACAAAAATGAAGAATACATTTCCTGTCAAGAACATTTTAGATTTCAAAATAAAAGAACAGTTCTCTTACAAAGTAACTTTGCTAAAGAGATGATGTTATCATATAATATGATGAAATATGAAATTTGACCATTTTAAAACTTTTTTTCATAAATTCCTCTAAAATTGTTTTTCTTGCAGAACAAAAACTGAACTTTTTTTTTTTTTTTTTTTCAGTAAAATAAAATAAAAAAATAGATGGAGGATAGTTTTTTTCTGTTTCGTCCCTATCACCCCTGGCCTTTTGCGGGCCTCTGTGTTTGTTTGTACACAGTCCAAAGCTGCCTCTGCTGGCCGAGGATGACAGACACTGAGGATGAGGGGGTGACAGGAGGTGGTGGTGGTGGTGGTGGTGGGGGGGGTTCATTGGCTTCACCATATGGACAGACAGACTGCGAACACGGTTTGACCGGGGTGCCTGAGGCTCCCGACACCAGGATGCACAAAGACTAAGTCGCTGTAACAGATCCCTTAAGCTATGCTGCATTGATTCTGCCCCTCCCCTCCCCCTCTCTGCTTTTTCTTCTCAAACATCTCTGCGTTGCAGCATCCAGCGGTGAATCTCCCCATAAAACCCTGAAAATGTTCCCTCTCAACCTGTTCTCTGTGAGAATTATTGACTGACTTTTCCTCTTTTTAGCCTCTGGGGTTTGGTTGGGGAGGGGGGGGCACCCAGACTCCGAACCTCCTCAGTTCACAGACATGTTGCACGAAAGTGCTCACAGCTTAAAGCGATGCACAACAGAGTGCTGATCATCCAACGGGGAGGATTTACGAGGAAGGAGGACGGTGCTTCTGTGAAGCAGGAAGGTAATAGAGTTGAAACAGACGGCAAAGCACATTCATCTGTATCATAAATGTCAGTGGCAAGGCAACGGAAAGTGGTTTATATACCCTATAGTGAAGCACACAATCAAGTTCATTTAAGCATATGATTAAAAATGGATGATGAGACAAAGAAAAGGAAACAGAATGTAAAGACTGCAGAGGGACTCAATGTTTTCAGTCTCTCTCATCTTCCTAATTCAGCTCCACAATCTAAATTCAGCCTTAGTTTGTTCCTCTGGGACATCAGCAGACCTCGCTAGACGATCAGTTTGCTTTGATCCCAGCTTCAGTTCTACATTTTAGCAAGAAATCGCTCAAAAAGTGAGGATTTCAGAGTCACATCACTGCTCTTCAGTAGCTTCTTTCTGTTTCAGTCTGAGAGTCCAGGTTCACGTCTGAGGATACTCTTAACTGGAAACCTGTTTTAAAAATGTCTGGCCTGGTTTACTGAAACTAAATCTAACATGTAAACATGTCTTTTATTGCACAGGTCCCTATAACAGTGGTCCTCAACCCTCTAGCTGCAAACCGAAACTTGTCCATGGGGACTTGGTACTGGGGTGCAGACAAAAGGAATACATATGCTCACTTACATTATTTGAGTTTTGTTTCTATTTGATTCTAAAGAAAGTTTTATTTAGAAAACAGCTACAGGGTTCTGTCCTCCATATCCTTGTATGACTCACTTTGATGCATGTCAAGTCATTTGTCTCGATCATGTGTCTTGAAAACATTTCCACTTTCGTTAGAGCAGCTGCTCTGACTCCTAAATCCAAACTCCAATAAGCTAATAAAAAAACACGTTATTGGAAAGTTTATTTGGGTAGAAAAGAGCAAGTGAGGAAACCAAAAATGAGCCTTCAACTTCAAAGAAAAAGCAATCCAGATTTAATATGAATCTTACCTGAAATATGGATTTATTACAAAAGTTATTCCTACACACAAGGCACACTCGGTACAATGTGTGGTGGTGACTGACGATGTTACAAGGATGCTGCTAAAAAGTTGCATTTAAATTGATTTATGTTTTATAGCATCTTCATGACAGTATCATTTTATTTTTTTAAAGATCAGGTCAGGCTAAAGTTGGTGTCCGGTTTTTAACCTCCACCTTGCCGGTTTAGGGAAAATCCTTATCAAATGTTGATGTATCCTACACTAAGTCAAAGCTTAGATTGACTGCAAGCTGGCTATCAGCTTCACCATCTTCAGCTATCAGCACTAGCATCTTCAGAGGCCAAATTCAGCTTACAGCATTCACACTAGTATTATTGCAGGTAATGATATATACTCCCATAATGCTCGGGCCTTATTTAATATAGTCGACAGATTGACAAAACCCCCTGTGTCAGTGGCACCAGAACTTTACTCCACCAAAGCCTGTAATGACTTTGCCAAATTCTTCAGGGACAAAATCAAAAACATTAGACAAACAATTGTTTCACCAACTACAAGTTCAGGATATGAACCCTATCCACTAGAAACCAGTATAAACCCAATGGCTCAGTTTCAACCCATAAACAGTAAAGAACTGCAGGACATTCTATGTCAACTGAACTCCTCCTCCTGCTGTCTGGATATTCTACCCACAAGCTTTTTCAAAAAAGTTTCAAAGATCCTGGAACCAGCCCTGCTCCAGATTGTCAACTTGTCGTTAACATCTGGTGTTTTCCCAGAACCACTGAAAACAGCTGTAATCAAACCTCTCCTAAAAAAGGACAGTCTAGACAAAACTCAAATGAACAACTACAGACCGATATCAAACCTGCCATTTTTAAGTAAGATCATTGAAAAAGCTGTTTTCCATCAGTTAAATGAATTCCTAATAAATAACAACTGCTATGATGTCTTCCAGTCCGGCTTCAGACAGAACCACAGCACTGAAACGGCTCTGACCAAAGTGACTAATGACATACGTTTGAATACAGACAGTGGAAATATGTCAGTGCTAGTTTTACTGGATCTCAGTGCTGCGTTTGATACAGTCGACCACGCAATACTACTCAGACGACTGGAAAACTGGGTGGGTCTCACTGGGCCAGTACTAAACTGGTTCAAAACGTACTTAGAAAACAGGAAATATTTTGTGTCAATTGGTAACTTCACCTCTGAGCCAATAGAAATTACATGTGGAGTGCCCCAAGGCTCCATCCTGGGACCACTTCTATTTAACATCTACATGCTCCCACTGGCCCAGGTTATAAAGAACAACAACATTAGTTACCATAGCTATGCAGATGACACACAGATATATATTAGACTGACACCAGGAGACCGAGGCCCTGTACAGGCTCTTGGTAAATGCATTGAGGACATTAATGACTGGATGTGTCACAACTTACTTCAATTAAACAAAAACAAAACTGAGGTTATTGTCTTTGGGGCTAAAGAAAAAAGGTTAGACGTCACTACAGAGCTTCAATCTATTCAACTAAAAACTACCAACCAGGCCAGAAACTTGGGTGTAGTGATAGACACAGACCTAAATTTTGATAAACACATTAAGGCAGTCACTAAATCAGCCTATTATCATCTCAAAAATATCTCAAGGATTAAAGATCTGATGTCTAAGCAGGACCTGGAGAAACTAGTGCATGCTTTCATCTTTAGTCGACTTGATTACTGTAACAGTGTTTTTACAGGACTACCAAAAAAATCCATCAGGAAACTGCAGCTTATTCAGAACTCTGCTGCTCGGGTTCTCACAAGGACCAAGAAAGTAGACCACATCAGTCCAGTTCTGAGGTCTTTACACTGGTTACCTGTCTGTCAGAGGATAGACTTTAAAGTTCTGTTACTGGTTTATAAAGCTTTGAATGGTTTAGCACCAAAATACATGACTGACCTCCTGACCCAGTATGTACCAGCCAGACCTCTCCGATCATCTGGATCCGGTCTTTTATCAGTTCCTAGAGTCAGAACTAAACATGGAGAACCTGCATTCAGCTTCTATGCTCCACAGATCTAGAATAGACTTCCAGAAAACCTTAGATCTGCTGAAACACTCAGTGTACTTAAATCCAGGTTAAAGACTCACCTGTTCTCAGTTGCATTTGATTAATATGTATTCAAAAGTTTACGTCCGCACTGTTTATCTATGCTTGTTTTAAATTAAAATCTTTTTACTTTCGAAACAGCAACTGGAAAAGAGCAAAACAGCAACCAAAAATTGTGTTTTTTGTTCCATTTTGTTCATTTGCACCAAATGGCACTAAAATTGGAACAAAAACCACAATTTTTAAATAAAAAAAGTTTCCATGTTGTTTTTTTCTTAGATAAGGTTGCTTACTAAAACACTTCAAGCAGCTGCTCTTGGTCCGGCCCATGTGTCAAATTTTAGAACTTTGTGGCCCACGAATCAAAAAGTTTGTCCACCAATGTTCTAGGCGCTTAGCCGAGAGTGTTCAATGACTTAATCAGAAATGACAAAAAAATGTTGTTTTCAACATGAAGCTGGATTCTCTTCAGTTGCAGTAGCTGAGTTTCTAGAGAAGAAGAAGGTGTCATTTAAGTTTCATTCAAGCTTTGGGAATAGTGACTGTGCTTCGAAGAGTTGATGATCTCACTGCAATATTTTGATGCTCAGCCTGGATTAAATCTGAGTGTGATAGGAAAGGCCTGCTGGAGGTGACATGTACTGGGTGTGATGCTCTCCTCTGTCTCCTCTGACTCCTGCTTCTTCTGGACATCAGCATCCCCTCCTCGCCGCGTCTCGTCTTCCTGATTTCAGGGGTAATGAACCCTCCAAGGCTCCTAACCTTTTCCATATTAGCTGCCCCCCCCCCACACACACCCAACTCTCCTAATAAGCTGCAGTGTTGCCCCTCTGGCTGCCTGCCACAAATGTGAGTGAGCACCCCCCTTTTATCCACTGTTGGAGAAACAACATTTTGCTCTCCCTGCTGGAGGACACGGATGTTTATGCATCGTTTTACCCAGCGTGCTCGTGTGGAACAGTAAACCTGACACACCACCCCTCCCCTTCTGTCACCCACATCATGTTGTCTTTAGCTTTGTGCCCCCCTCTCTGCTTGCATGTATTTTCTGGCTTCTGGCCAGTACTAAGTGTCATTTTCCTCCACTGTTACAAGCCCCCTTTGCCCCAGCCACCAAAAACCATGTCCTCACTCCATCTCCTTGTGCCCTTTTTCGCCCCGAGATGCATTCTGGTCATTTTCTGTGCGGTTTGTTTTGGCAGCAGCTCAGCGAGCCGTCACGGCCATTTAATGGCTGGCTGCTCGCCGCCTCGCTGGTGTTGTTTGTCCTATTGCCAGAGCCTGGCACTCTGCAGCTCCCCTGCAGCCTGCAGAACTGATGAACAAATGGCTGCAGAGTTTCACATTCTGCATTTTGCTAACCCACGGACACCAGAATCCCTTCACCCCTTTGCCATACCCCCACCTCGCTGCCTACCTTATGGAGAAATGAAGGGAAAAAATGCTAAAATTAGACAGTTCTGACTTTGGGGAATTGCTTTTATTTTATTTTTTTTTTTCTTTTGAATCACAATTTCAGATTTCTGGATGACAAGTGAAAATAATGGAGGAAGAAGAGAAAAAATATATCTACTGCAAACTTTGCAAAGACTAGATACAGAAAAAAATATATTTTTTTTCTGTGAATTGTAATCTAGTAGATGGGACTTTTTTCAATTTGGAGCACTTTTTTGTAAGTGAATGATACCTTGCCCAATATTCCAGAAAAAAACACCCTCACCTCAAAGACAGACGGACGGATGGACCGACAGCTAGATGGATCTTTATTGTAATTGTCACTTGTACGGTGGAATTTAAGAAGTGCTTTAAATATAGAACTGGTTTCAATGACTATAATCCAACCAGATTGACGATTTTTAGGGAAGTTGTTAGTAGAATCAAATCGAATGAGTCTACTGTTATAAAATTGTTTCAAAATGAAACATCGATTATTTTGATATTGGAAAATATTTGATTTAGACACAATAGGTTTATTTTACAATAATGTAAAACCGACAAATCCCACAATGGACAACACGCATGTGATGCAGCACTAACTGGTCAACCATGATTCCAGTCCAATATGAGGAAACACTTTGAATTTAGCAAAGTGACCACACAGAGTGGTAAAATGTTCTCATGATGTTCCTTTTGTTTCCTTTTTTCTAATTCGGAGAAACAACAGTGGGCTGAAGTTTTTCAAACTAAAATGTGAATGTTTGTTTGTTTGTTTGCATATTTAATTTACACTTGATTATCTTGAAGAAATACAAGGAAACTGGAAAACTTTGCCAGAATTGTTCAGCACCAGGTATGTATCTCTGAGTCACTAGTTGAAGGTTTGGATAGATGCTCTAGATTGATTATAAGTCAGTGAATTGGATTGAATTGGATCGTTCAAAATGAACCAATATCAACTATGAATCATATTATCAACCACCAATTAGGACATGAATCGAAATGAATTAAAAAAATAATTCAAATGAATTGTTACACCCCTACTTATGACTAAAAATAATAAATAATACAATGAAAATGTTTCAAAAGTGCAACATTTGGTAATTAATATCAGGAATCAAAATACGTTGTTAAAAACTGTTTTTTTTTCTCTTTAACTTAAAGATGGGGCCAAAGTTAGGGGCTTTGTGTTGGATTCGGGGTTCCTAGTTGAGGGCGGGTCTTAGAAAACATGAGGGGTTCAAACAGGAAAATGAAATCTTGTTCACAAACTGTCTGCTGCCTCCATCACAGCTGACAGATGAAAAGAGCGATCAGAGCTGAGCTCCTCGTCCTCCGGGCTGCTCGTGTTTTTGGAGGACGAGTCGCAGCTGCGATCAATAAATCTCAACGTCGGACATCAGAAGGTGATTACACAAGTAATTGATTTTCCATTTTCCTATAGACGTCTACATTAAACACAGATGACCTTTCTTTGCGATTGGAAATCATTTGCTGTTGGTAATTTCTGCGACGGGTCTGCTTTTGTCTTTGAGGACAGCGCGCCCCGAGGTGTTTCTGCTCACAGATGCATGAACAAAACTGAAACCCAGGAGGGGCTTTGTTCTTTATTTGTCTTGTAACAACGGTGGATCAAAGCCAGGAGCTTAATAGGTGCTCTGTAAGAAATTACTGTTGTCATTGTTGGTCTTGTCATTACCAGGTGCTTAAAAGAGCTCTGTCGGCCTTATTTTTACAGTGAAGGGATCGAGTGGGGATTTGGGTGATTAAAAGAAACTTTGATGTTGTTCTAGTTTCAAATAAAACACGAGGAGGCAAAAAGTCAAAAAATATCTTCTTCTTAGTTTTTAAGAGTCTTTGGAGGATAGCTGTGAGCCGTATAGCTCAGTTTGGTGTATTTTCTGTGGGTTCAGTTTAAGATGTTTGAATGTGGGAGACGTTTGGACGAGTATGGCTATGTGTTTTAACGTGCTGTTGTCTCTACACTTAGAAGATAAAAAAAATCAGATCTCAGCGATCTGGAATCACGTTGGATGTTTCTTCTCCTCTCATGCCTCCCTAAAAATACTATTTTTATAGAGCACACTGATCATAAACTGCTGAGTGGGGTTGTGTATTTGCGTGTTTTCAAATAACCACATGCCTGCCTTTAAGCTTGTGACATTTGTGATTTTCATTTTAAACCTTCTGGTCATTGTATGCAGACCTGGCTGAGGCGCTGGAGCTCTGAGGTGATAAAGCCTGTATTTGAGGAAAAATTGAGTCTATTCCTCTGGATTACTGTGTTTCAGCAGTTCGGAGGAGGAGTAAGAGGCTTGTGCATCAAGACGCAGCGATTGACCTAAATGTGAGCTGATAAACATGTGAGTCAACCATGAGAGGAACAGCTCAAAGTTAGGGTTTGGCACCAAAGTTCAGTTCTAAGTAGGAACCGTTATAATTTATGTGGTTCCACCGAAACCTAAAGAAGCTGCTGCAATATGTTCCGCATTTCTGTACTTAGTTTCATTGAAAGTCTATTTGTCTTGGGACATGTCATTCACTTAAATTCTGTTCAGTACTTTGAAGTACCAAACAATTGTTCTGCCCTTCTTGTGATAGTGGGCTAACACGCGCAGCACTCAAAAGTCTGGCTGCATTTCACAGCAGGTCACAGAAGTTTGACAGGCCGCTGCATTGCATCAGCCAGTCAGGAATTGGGCATGTGATGTTTTCAGTGACCCGATCAGCAGGTAAAATACTAATCCAATATGAACGTTGTTGTTCTGTCCCAGCGCGGCGGTTCTCAGGCTGAAGGCAGCCTCCTGTAGTTCAGCGGAGCTTGCTCGCTCCACACGCCAGCAGACAGACAGCCGCTGTGGGGAGCGTGGGCAGCCTGCTTGGGTCTCCTGAACTGTGATATTTTACTTATTTTTCTTGAGACAATAATGATAACGAAATAAAGGTCTCCTTTTCCCCCCCCTCTCTGGTTAATGCTGGACAGCCTTCAAACTCAGTCACAGAGACTTATCCAGACACATCCACTGAGTGAGATAGATGCCCCGGTAACCCCTCAGATACCACGGCCCCTCAGCCGCGGCGTCCAGCTCAGGATCACACATTTGACAGGCGACGAGCAGTGAATTTGCCACCCAGCAAAAGAGGGTCAGGCCATCGGTTTGGGTTGTATCTAAGGTTGTGGAGGTCTGATTTAAAAGGAACAACCAGCACGTCAAAAAACGACAACACCCCCACAACGTCAATTTTTGACTCAGAGGTCTTAACCATGCATCAACATGTGATCACTTGGGATTTAAATGTGTTGATTTGGACAGATATAGGCGTTTTTTTTGTTTTGTTCTTTTTTTTTTTTACAAAAGTATCGAAATTGGCACCAAAATTAGGAACCAAAACCAAAGAACTTTAGCACCAGAACCAAAAACAACCCAATCGGTGCCCAACCCTAATTCTCATCATCAAGCTATGCTTAGACCACCCTCTAAAACGCATGTCCAAGTGACCACCTACAGTAAAAAGTTTCTCACATTCACTCAAAGCTCTGCAAGTTTCTGCGACCTTTCCGGGTTCTATGTACAAAAAGTGCAGCCACTGCACGCGCATTGAAAGTTAAAGCAGGTTGAACTTTGACAAATCAGTGACTCGCATTTGGTTGTGACATTTGGATGGCGGCTCTCTTCATTCATGGTAGTGCTAAACATTTCAAAATTGATTATGAAAGATGATTTAATAATTGCGATTTGTGCTCAGCCGCAACTATATGACAGCAAGTCTTCCATATATCAGAATAGAAAAACCTGGAGCAAGATTCACCAGATTTGCTCTGCGTTGACATTTCGCACCACTTTTCTTTCAACTGTAGGTGGCGGACATACGCTAGTAACCATGAAAAAAAAAAAGACTCACATCCTGTTTTTCCAGTGTGAACACCATGTAATGCACTTGTCTTTTTTAAACTTTTAACATCTGTATTTTTTTTTTAGACTTGTGCTTTTATCCCTGTTTGGTGACCTTGAGTTCCGTGAAAGGTGCCTAATTAATGAAATGTATTATTATTATTAATACTACCATGGGTGTTTGGTGCATTCTTGAATGTGCCTCACATTCCTAGTTTGTCTGTAGCTTCTGTCCCATGTTACCCCTCCAAAGATTCTTCTAGAAAAATCCGGAAGAACTCTGGGATTCTCACTTTATCCAAGTAACTCCTCCATGAATTATCCCACCTGCACATACCCAATAATAACCCATCTCATCTTATTTCAGCATTCTGATCTTCAAGAGAAAGACTGCTGCCTAGGTACCACCATTACTGCAGTACATTTTCCTAATCTTTCAATAGTTTTTGGTTGGTTTCTGTGCTGTTCATTCTTTAACAGAATTACAACCAATAATGTGCAGTTAGAGAAGGCAGGTGAACTACAGTCTCATATATCATCTTCCCCCAGCGTATGAGATCTGTGTCAATGACAAATAAATATGTGTGCAGATATTTGAGTCATAAATACAATTTATCTATGAGTCAAATAATTTCAGTCACTTTTATAATCAAAATCGGTGGATTTTACATATTTCCTGTTCAATTGCAGCATAGGCATTTTATTATATGTCCTAGTCTTCCATAAAATAAGTAATGTGTTTCTATCACCTATTTAGTGGTAGGATCTGACAAAAAGCTGCACTGAAAAGGCCTGTAATAAGTATAATATGATGTAATATCTCATCTAAAAAATGTCCCAAAATTGGACTTTCAATCAAAACGTGAAATAATGAATAATGGACGACCAATACAGTAACTAAAGGGTTTCAAGCTTCAGAACGAAAGGTGAATGGACTTCATTTGCTAGTGGAGTTAAGATAAGTGTGTGTGTGTGAGAGAGAGAGAGAGAGAGAGAGAGTCTTTGTATGTGGCAATCAAATAGAGGCATCAATCACCAAGTGCATCAAAGGGTGGAGGCAGTGATGCCGCCTATATGGACTATGAAGAAGAGGAGAAACTTTCTCTGAAAACCAATGCTAATTCTCCAGAGGATGACCTGATGGACGTATCGGTTTGGAGGTTATCCTGGGATCAGTGACTGCATGACTGCAATGTTCTTGTCATAAAGTTTACATTCAGATTCAGAAAACTTTATTGGTCCCAGAGGGCAATTCATTTGTAGAACAGTTGTGTTTCACACACACAACACAAACCCATTAATGTGTCAGACCATCATAGTTGAAAATGAGTACCCTACTCTGGCATGTTCTGATTGGATGGATACACCAGAACCAGGTTATCAGTCACAAGTAGGGTTTGGATATCTAGAAATCATGCAGACACAGCCGTCCCGAGACTGAGACAGACGTTCTCTCAAATATCTGAGTCTGAGCTCACAAATGGAAAAATGCTCAAACTTTTCCAAAAACACTCCTGAACCACTGAAAGGACTTCCAGTGGAGCTGCTGTTGTTGTGACTGCGGAGAGTATTAAATCTTATAAAGCCTTTATGTGCAACGGCAGAGGAGAGAATAATGTTAACAATAGTAGGTTTATTGTATGCATTAAGTATATTTTATCAATAACTGGAAACTAGATACGTTTTTAAGATACTTTATAATTTCGGAGGGGGGGCTAATATGACATAAAAGTATCATGCAGGCTTACTTTATAATGAACATAGACAAATGCTTGGCTTTGCTTTAAGGAATTGACATTTATTGACACACCAGACTTAAAACTGAGTAGCTGTTAGATGAGGAGTATCGTTAAAGTGGTTCTGACTTGGTTCCCTTCTTTGCTTCTGCACATCAGAAGAAAAGTTTCAGTGTACAACAACAGATCATGATTTTAGCATATTTTCTTCACTGGAACAAATTTAGCATTTTAAACAGATACAGCTGTCTTCATGAAGTTTGGGATTAGGTACCCATAAAAATGTGTAAACTGCTATCAATTTTTTTGATCGAAAACCAAACCGTATCCTAAATGATAAAACCAAATCATTTTGAAAGTGAATTGTTATCTATTCTACTGCGTACTCGTGTGTTTATGTTGAATGTCTCAAAGTATTGTGCAGAATGTAAGAAATATTTAGAACATTGTTTTATTACATTGTAACAGGCTTAGTATAAGTCGACTGAAACATACTTCAGTAGACTTATACTAAGCCTGTTACTTTTTAGCAAATTAATTAAATTAAAAGAAATAAATTAAGAACTGGATAAATAAATACATTAAAAGAAATCCTTTGCAAATTGTTTTTAATTTTTTTATTTTGATGTTTTGTAACACACAAATCATATATTAAACTGTTACAAAACTGTGACCCAAAAAGCTAAGTTTGAACTAAATCAACTCCCCCTACTGGAGACAGACATGGACACAATTCTTCATCTGCTAACAAACATGCTGTAGGATAAGACAAAAAAAAAAATTGCTTTTGTAAGTTCAAATATGTATAATATGTTTTTTTAGCTGCCTTCCTCGTCGCTGAAACGATGAAAGAAAGCTCTGCGTCCGGCCTCCTCTTCCTCGTGTGCTCCAGCTGCTCTGCAGACAGTGCTACACTTCCAACAGCTGAGTGTTTTCTTTTGAACGTCAACTCACCCTCTTGTCTGTCATAACTTTCAAATCATGCAGGCTCCAGCACACAAAATACCACCCCCTCTACCAGCACCGCTCAGCCATTAGGAAGGCAACTCTGCGATAAATTGAATTTTGTATCGTTATCTGATGGATGCAAAGCTCTTGGCACTGAACGGAGGAAAGACAGTAACATTCAAACAGCAGAAAGAATCAGAGCGAGGGGAGAGGAGCGGGCTGCAGATAGAGCGATGGAGTGTGGCCTGTAAACAGATGAAAACACCAGCAGAGACGCAGAGGAGGAAGAGGAGAGCAGGGAGCTCAGCTTCATTGGCATGATGAGGCGAGTGTGGCAGATTAGCGAGGAGTCTGACTTCAGTTAATTATGTGCATACTGTTAATTCTGCGTGGCTGGCTGAGTCTGCCTCCTGGTGCAGCCCTGTGTGTGTGTGTGTGTGTGTGTTATGATGAAAGTAATGGTTGTACCTTTGACTCCTTAGCAACGCTTTAAATGAACCACTGAAAGTCCCGCATCAGCGTTTGCTGAGCACAAAGAGACTGTGTGTGTGCGTTTGTGTCAGCAGTGTGTGTGCAAGTGCATGCGTCTGCACGTGTGTCCGAGCTCAGATGTGTGTACAGGGACGTGATACATTAGGCTGGAAGAGAAAGCCGTTCTCTCAGGAAGGTTGTTCTCTAATTGACTGGATTCTGTGTGAAGAGCACTTTTTAAACACCTTTTGTTGCCCGTTTTGTGGTGATTAAACGCACGTTGCTTTTAATTGGCTGATCTGAGGAGGACCTGCTTTACTCAGCAGAGGGGAAGAAACACAAGACAAGAGAGGACTGGAGTCTGGCACTGGTTCTGTTGAAGGAATCAGCCTCAGTTTAACACTAAAAGTCAAAGCCATGGCTTTGGACCCCCACTCTATAAAAAAAAAGAAAAAAAAGAGGGAGGATTCTCAACGATTTAACAGGATGTTCAGTAAGCTAGTCACAACTCAACCCGAGAGACATCTACACATCCATCCATGCATTTATCCATACACTCATAATAATTATCTCAGGTGTATCGTCTTTCACGCTTTCACACAAAAAGCCTTAGGAAGATTATGCTGTGTTCACACTGAATGTGATTCATGAACACCTCCCTTTTGATGGAAATCAATTTTTTGCTTTATGCTTGTCTAAAAGATTGTTCAAAAACAAGACGCACCAGACGCATGAGAGAGGAGCTACTGTCAAAGGTTTTTAGCATCATGGCTACATGGGAACATTGACTGTATGTCAAATTTACAGTGGATTGAAAACAAGGATCATGTTGAGAGATATGGTTTATTTATTTTGAAGAGTTCTACAGAAGCATCAGTAATGTCTCCATGTCTGGGTTCGTGAAATCATATAATAAGGACTGATCTCACGCTCCGATCTCCCATCACTCCTGAACAAGATCCCAAGATATTTAAACTCCACCTGAGCCAGGAGGAGTCCACCCACCAAGAAAGGGCAACCTTTCTGCGGTCAAGAACCATGGCCTCGGTGTACTTAGTGGTGATGACCCTCATCCCAGAAGCTTTCCACTTGGCTGCAAATTGCTCCAATATATGCTGGAGGTCCTGGCTCAAAGAAGCCAACAGAACATAATCTGCAAAGAGCAGAGATGAAATCCTGTGGTCCCCAAACCAGATCCTCTCCTGCCCCGGATGCGCCTATGAATTTTGTACATAAAGACTATGAACAGATAAAGGACTGCCCTGCCGGAGTCCAACATGTACAGGGAACAGGTCTGGGTTACTGCCAGCTAGGCAAACCAAGGTTCTGCTCCGGTCATACAGAGACCGGACAACCTTCACTAAGGCTACCTGGACCCCATTTTCCCAGAGCACCCTCCACAGGACACGACAGGAAACGCTGTTGAATCCCTTCTCCAAAACCACAAAGCACATATGGACTGGATGAGCAAACTCCCATGAACCCTCCAGCACCCTGGAGAGGGTGTAGAACTGGTCCACCGTTCCACGACCGGGACAGAAACTTCACTGTTGTTCTTGGATCTGAGGTTCGACTATCAGACGGACTTTCCTTTCCAGTACCTGGCACAGACTTTCCTAGGGATGTGATGGAGTGTGATTCCCTGATAGTTGGAACACATCCTCTGGTCCCTCTTCTTGAAAAGGGAGCCACCACCCCAGTCTGTCAGACTAGTGGTACGGTTCCTGTCTGCCACGCAATGCCGCAGAAATGTGTCAGCCAAGACACTCCCAAAGCATCCAGACTTGAGTTACTTGGGGCGAACCTCATCCACCCCCAGACCCTTGCCACCAAAGAGCTCTTTGACTTCCTCAGTGACCTCAGCTTGGAGGATGGACAGCTTTACCAGTCCTCAAAGTATTCCTTCCACCGCCTGACAATGTCCCCAGTTGAAGTCAGCAGATCCCCACCTACGCTGAAAACGGTGCCTGAAGAAAACTGCTTTTCCCTCCTGAGACACCAGATGGTTTCCCAGAATCTCTTCGAGGTCAACCAATAGTCCTTCTCCATGGCCTCACCAAACTACTCCCAGGACTGAGTTTTTACCTCCAAAACAGCCCAGGCCGCAGCTTGCTTAGACTGTCGGTACCTGTCAGCTGCTTCTTGAGTCGCACAAGCCAGCCAGGCCTGATAGGACTCCTTTTTCCCTTTTTTTTTAGGACTACCTTTACTTCAACTTGACGGCATCCCTTACTTCCGGTGTCCAACACCAGGTTCAGGGGTTGCCGCCACAACAGTTGCCAGAGACCTTGAGACCACAGCTCCGGAAAGCAGCAGAGACAATGGAGGTGGAGAACATGGTCCACTCAGACTCAATGTCACCAACCTTCTTCGGTACCTGCTTTTATTGTTGACTGAATAATATTATGATGAAAACATTATGAAAATTCTCCTTCATGTTAGTTTTGCACTCCTCCACCCGCTGAAAGCATCATCAACAAGTGATGGGCCAAAGCCAAGTCTCTGATTGGTTGACATGACTCATCTTGTTTAGTTCAGATTTTTCGACAACCAAAATGCACTGCTGCCAGACCGACAATTGCAATCAATGCTCAAATCACCCCGCAGGTTGCGTCTGTCCTTTGGTTTAACATTGAAACTGGACGCCCTTGGTGCACAAATAGTATTATGTGTGAATGCAGTTTAGAAGCTTTGGTGAAAGAAAACAACCCTGAAACACAAACATCTGTCTGGGTCGGCAATGTTGATGCCTTAAGGGTGGACTTTGTGATAATGACTTCCTCCCTCCTGTCCACACTGGTCTGACATTCTCAGTGAGCTTTTGTGCACCTTAAGGTGATCAAATCTTCTCAGAAAAAAGTGAAGTAATCTGAGGGATTACAAGACAGCCTTTCATCATCTGAGAGGGCTCAGCCTCTAATAAAAGTCCTCTAGCACCCTCCCCCCTACAGTCTCAGCCACTTCCTGAATTAATTCACTCTCCCATCAACCTTTCCACCAGATAAACAGACACGTGAGTTTTTCACACTTTAGTTTCTACAGAAGTTCCTCATATCATGGTTGCTGGTCCTGGGGGGTCACCCAGAATCCCCTCTGCTTTTTGAGCCGCGTTCATGAGTAAACACTGCAGAGGAACGTCTGCTGTGTTAGCAAAAGCTGGCAAAGGTCATTTTGAGTAAATGTCACGAACACCAGGCTTTGACAAAATGACAATATTTGACGCTCCGGGGAGGAAAACAGGTCAGAAGATCAGGAGGGAGGAGGAGGTTCACTGGAGGCTTGGGGCAAAACAGGAGCTCATGTTTACGTCACCAAACAGATAACGGTAGACAAACGTTTCCCATTGCCTTACATTTCCGAAACAATTCAGACACAAGCTTTTATTTAAACAACAGACAAGCTTGTGGCGGACAAGCTCCAAATCTTTAGTGAAGCTATTCAAACTGAGAAGGACAATTGTTCCTAAAAAATTATTACATCTGTTCAGGTCAGAGATCAAACCAAGCTGGACCTCTGCTTAGATCCAATCAAATCTGATGAACATATTTATGCAAATGTAGTTCCAGAGGGCAAAATAGATCAAGAAGAAACTGAACTTTATTCCTAAAGACTGTTTTACTTTTAGGTGAGTCAAACATTTTGACTCAGTGAGTGAGAGTTCCACTTTTTCTTTGTAAATAAACAGGAAACATTGACTTTTTCCCAGCTGGGATGAAAGTCCAGAGAGTTAATTTGAATGAACAGATATCAGTTTTTCCCAAAACTGCTGTCTGAAAAGACGGAGCGAAAATAAAGTTACACTTCTAATAAGGCTCGTCACAACCTGATCTGAAGAGCAGCGCATGAAACAAGAGCGCACATCATTATTTATGATCAAAAACAAAAGAAAGCGTGGCTCCAGTCCTCATTAAAAAACACATTTAGCAGCACTAATTTAAAGTTGTGGTTTTTGCAAACCTTGCTGATGTGGTGACTCTGTTTCTCGGTTTTTTGGCACTGGTGGGGATTGGAGGTGCAGGCACCCCCCACTTTTGAAGGACATCTGGATTCATGTCTTAATAACAGAGCCTGTCTGTTGTCGGATATGACAGCAGTGGGATGTCTGATCAAAGGGGGCAGTGGTGCTTGTTAGGGGATCCCAAACAGCTGCTGATGGTGGTGGTGGGGTGTTTACAGTCACATTTTGTTGCTGGATGCTTTTGACTTCATTGCTTGTAAGAAGTTAAGTCTAGGAGCCTCTTGGTGTAGTGACTCTGTCACTGCGACTGCAGAGACTCTGTGTTTTCAGTTCTAGAGCTCACTTGAATGCTCTGATTTCTTACCATCATCTCTTCGTTTCTAGTCACAGGATGGTTTGAGTTTACAGCAGATGTATACAACCTCATCCTAACTGAACAATAACTCGGTCTGCTTTGTACGGTTGAGTATTAGTTTGGGGCATTTGCATTTTTAGTGGTTGAAATGAAGACCCCCTTTGCCCCACCCCTTGACCAAAGGTCATACGAAGAACCAAAGAACTAAATCCAAACATAAGAAACATCGATTGATAACAACCAATTAAAAGAGTAATCACTGAGCTGCTTGTTCTTCTTAGTTTTGAGACTTTGGCCTCACAGCGACACTGCGACTGACCAGGAAGTTGACTGTATATGAGAACTGGATTGAAAGAGTGTGACATTACTCATACAAAAGGAAATCAATTCAGTCACTTTTGTTTTTTTTTTACGATACAGATGTTGCAATGTTCGAGACAGTAAAAAAAGAGTGGTCATTTCTATGACAACCTTTTTTATACCAATCATTAGTGAGCTTGTTGGAAGGCCACACCCCTTCCACTTGAAAATAGGCACAGGAGAAAATGTCAATTAAGCATTTTGAACGTTCAACTTGAGACCTCTCCTTTTGTTGAGGCTTCTGTTTGGTCACTTGATTAATAACAGAAAACAATATTTAAAAAGTATTAGATCAAAAATAGTTATTCTACAAAATAGAATGACTTAATGAGAGCCGTTTATTTCTCTACAGAAGTATGAATCAATGTCAGAATCTTCACCCTAATCCCTAACTACTAAAAAACTATAGTGTCTATATAGTGTCCTGGATTTTAAAGGCAATTCGGACACGGTGCTCACTACTTTTCATTAATTTTGCTTTTATTTTGGCCTAATATGAAATAACCAATTTCATGAAATATAAAATCAATACAAATGTTTCACTGCATTTATTTATGACTCCACTGTGTTCTGATGGTGAAAATGAGGGTGGTTTATGCAAAAAATTAAATTTAAACATCTTTTTTGTCAAAATTGTTCGACTGCAATGCATTGTGGTCTATATTCGCTGATGCACGTTAGTTTTTTGTAAAGCCTTCTTGGAAATTTATATTGCACTCGATTTTGGAATTAGTAGATTCGGACAGCGCTAGAAAATGATGAACGCACTATATAGTGAGTAGAGGGGGCATTCGGAGATAGCTTGAGAATTTGGCTTCTTATAAGCAGTGGGTACTTCCTGTTGGGAATGCCAGGTTTGAGGTGACCAAAGCATGTTACAGGTTATTACTGGATTTTAAAACATACAGACCTTCCCTGTTTGTTTGCAACGACACCCGTAACACATTGGATATTTCATTTTATTGAAATCCATTTTTAAAGAATATTTAAATCCTTTTTCATGTTTTCCATGCAAGAGAATATCACTGGAGCGCTATAAATAGAATCTAGGTTGGATTAAAATTCAATTTATTTTTTAAGGCAGCCATTTGATGTGAAGTGGCACCTGCCAAATTTTGGCTCACATGGAAGCTTGGGGGATTCTTCACTTTAGAACGGCTGGAGGAAGGGTTTCCCGTTCTATGTTTGAGGATTTTCCTGAAGTCAACACCTGTTCCTGTTGCTGTTCCCTCAGCTGATCGTCCACGTCCATCCAACCCACCTGACAGATTCTGGACAACTGTCTCAGTTCAAAAGAAAAAAGCTTTGCTGAATCCTGGCAGTGCTCAAAGGCCCCCTCCCATCATCTCCAAGCTCTTTAAAATTGAAACAGCACAGAAAGATGAAACCACACATGGTGGGGGTAACAGGAATTTGGGGGTGAGATATCAGGGCTGCTAAAATGCCACTTTGAAGGGTGTGAAATGAGCAGTGAACTGTGGCCACTGTTAGACCTCTGCAGGGGCATGTGGGGGGGGGAGGCGTGAATGAAACACATTTCTATTGCAGACAGCGTTTCTGCAAAATCCTGCATCTCTGCATGTGTCACAGCTAATTCAGCAGCTTCTGAACTTCCACACCTCCTTCTGAGTTATGAGGGTCAGCTGATCTAACCCAATTCAACTGTCCTTAAAAAGTCCCGAACGGGGCTCTGGTCATCACTGTTAAAATGGTAAATGGCGTCCTAAAAAGCGCCTCACAGCCACAGTCCCATTCACCCATGCACACACATTCACACACTGATGGTGGCTCCACTACCGAACACCGGCACCAACCTTAATCCAGCAGGAGCAAAGTGGGGTTCAGTGTCTGGCTCAAGGACACTTCAGTATACCACTGCTGCTTTTCAGAGGGAGCAGATGGATGGGCACAATGGAGCTGGAGCCTTTCTAGAACCAACAAACGACCAAGACTGTGTGACTTTACTGGGAGACAGATAAGGAGAACGTCAGGATGTTTCCATCTGCCAAACTTCAGAACCAAGGCTCATGAGACAAGTTAAAGCAGCAGACACAAAGCGGCGGATGTTCAGGAAGATCCGTCGCTTATTTAAATGTCACTCAGCCATCGCAAGTGACATCAAATAAAGGTCACCCAACAGCAAGAACAAGGACTGGAGGAGATGCATAAAAAGTGTTATTCCATCTAATATTGATTAGTAAAGCTCTCTTAAGTAAACTTTATTTTTTGGTTGTTTTTCCTGTGGATTATTTCAGTGTTAAAAACAACATTTTTGTTGTTTTTTTTTCAGTTGAATCTTCATAAAAATGCTGAAAGCAATGCTTTTCATTTAAAATTTCAAATGTCTCAAGAGTTTGTAGAATGAAGCTCAGATTTGATTGTAACTCAAACACATGCAGATTAACATTAAAACTACACATTGGTATGTTTTTCTGTTTTCTATATATTAACCTGCATCTGTGGATGCTTCTGCATGCACGAAGGTGACTCAGAAAACATAAACACACTTGTGTATTCCTGGCATTTGTGCTGAAGCTGTCAGAGCCCCCCCACACACATGTGACACTCTGGCTGTGTTTGACTGTGTTCACTACAGTGCTTGCTAATGCAGGGACTCAGCTGAGGACAGGCAGGCAGCTGCTGCTGCATAATTCTGCACTGGATATTCACAGTCATGGGTGGCACAAACACCAGCAGGCGGGACCGCTCACACCTACAGGAGCAGGTGTTCAGCAGGAGTGTAGACAGAAAAGGGGGATACTTAGACAACCTGGAAATCCCCCAAAATAATATTTTTGTATCCATATAGACATAAATACATGAAAAACTATTTCAATTTGGCATTTATACCCACTAAAAGGTTCACTGTAAATGTGATGCTGCTGCAGGTCGCAGAAAAACTGGACAGGGACATGGTTACCATGGTTACTCTGGTGCAGCATCCCCTTTTTTTTATTTTTTTCTAAACAGCTTGAAGTTGTGTGAATATGGAGGCTCTAAATTTCTGGAGTAACATTTGATTATAAACCAAGTGGGTGAAGGAATACAGAAACCCAGCGGAGAGAACTCTGCAACAAAACTCACAAATCTGATTGCAAAGTCACAAAACCACAGCAATTTCCTGGAAACCAGATTTTTTTCTTTCAATTTTTAAAGTGGTAATACACAGCATAGAATGAAACAGCGCAGGTGTTGCTTTAGCACGGCTGCCTGTCCATCGTCTGCTGTTTTTTTGTTTTTTTCTCTCCATGCAGAGGATCCTGGCAGTCCAAATATGAGATGATGGACAGAAAGTCCATCCTGTTTTTTTTCCTCGAGTACTTTGGAAATGACATGTTTGCATGGCTCTGACCAAACTTCATGACAGCATCTGCATGGCTCGCCAATGTGGAGCCCATATTAAACAAGCCAAAATATTTTTACCCACCATTAGCAAAACAAAAATTACAACAAGAACGTCAAAGCTTAAACAAATGTATTTCTAAATAAACAGACATGTTACAGGAAGCAGACTTGAAAATGGGTGTATTTATAACTTGTATCAAATTACCAAATTAATATTGATAACTTAAGCCCATATAAGGGAGAAATGGGCCTGTTTCTGCACTCGCAATGACACACATCATAAAAATAAAATAAAATAAAAAATGGAAATTGCAGCAGTTTCATAGTACAGATAGGAGCCACATGAGGAGGATGAAAGCTGGAAGTTCTGTCAGTGCGCATTTAAAAGGACAGACACAGAGGTGAGGACACAACCCGAGTCTTTTTCTCTGAACTCCTTCAGAAGAGCCGGTCTGCTCACAGGGCAGGGGTCAGCTGGGGAGGAGAGATGTCCGCTTTGACAAAAGAGGACCAGCATATATCACATCGTCAAAACAGCACTCTCTGCTGCAGCAGCCTCCTCATCACTGACCTGAAAAGATTTGACACATTTTTTGAAAAAAAAACCTTCAGGTTCTTATTTTTCCTAGTAAAACTGACAGTTAAGATCTGGACTAATGTTTTTATCTGCAATGTATTGTTTTAAAGCTACCACCATGCAAAATTGCTGTCGACATAAATAATCAATTTTGCTAAAAAAAAAAATGTCTAAGAACATTACAAATAAATTACATTAATTTGCTGCTATTTAAAGCATTTTGCTGCAGTAAAACAAGGTTTTTGAGCTTGACGTTTTCATCTCTCAATAATGCCTCTGCAAACTTTTCAGAAATGTTTACATGTTTTGCTCTTTTGCCTAAATAAACACATAAACTATGGGGGGTTGACCTGTACAGGTGCTTCAGGTCCGTTGGTTATCCGGGCCCGTAGAGGGTTGTACTGCACCTTAAGCCTTTGTCTCGTGCACCCATATAGGTCATCTCCAGTGAAAAAGCATTTTTGCACTAAGGGTTCACAGAGTGGCCTACAATCTCAAAATGTCATGTAGGCCATCTACATATCTCGTTCATGTTTGCCTTATTTTCACCTTCATATCCACCTGTAAGGGTAGTTGTGCTTAAGGAAGATTTTTCAGTAAGTTTGTGAGCTGGATCTTAGAAAGAACTGTTGATGAAAAACCCCTCAGTCCGCCTTAAACTGTCCTCAGAGCTGCTTCTGCTGTAGCTGGAGGGCATATTTTCATGCTAGGTTACCAACCCCCCATACCGCCATCCTCTGCATAAGACTGAACATCTGAAGTCTGCTTGGCCTTTAAATCCAAAGAGACGTAAGCGCCAACGGTCACTTCTCAGTGACTTCTCGGTCATTGCTCAGGTTATGGTGCTAAGGCATTTTCAGTGAGTTTTATAATCACATTAACAAGAGGCACTTGTTACCATTAGCATGCTCTGTTGGCTCCATCGCTGTTGGCTCCAAACTACAGTTCTTGATCTGATGTAATGCAGTAAAACTGCTTTGAGAAGTGACGGTTCTGCAGGTGGATCCTCTGTTGTTCATTAGGACTGACGAAAGGCTTCAGAGGGATAAAGGTGAGCCTGTGAGGAAACATGTTCTGCTCAGATGCAGCTTCTGCTTCAGAGGCTTCTAACAAAGAGCTGCATTGATGCTGCCCATCCATCATTCACTGCATGTGTGTTTGTGCTGCACAAGAAAGTCGCTTACATTAAAATTATTGCATCACTTTAGCTACAGAATCTGCATATTTACATAAAATGTACTGCCACTGAGACTGCTAAACAATCATCCATACTAGCTCCAATTAAACCTTCATGATGGATTTCTCCTTTGAAACTCTTCAGATACTCTGATCATTCTGCTCAGGACAGAATTTATTTTTCTTTCATTTCCTCGTTTCATGAAAATGGAAAATCTCAAAGCAGCAGCTGCAAATGTCTTAATTTTTTTCCTGTCTCCCATTGTTTATGTGTTATTGGAACTTTAAAGGGGGGCCGTTTCCATGGTGACATCCCTCTGAAGACTGCAAAGGTTACAGAAGAAATAAACTCTGAATAGACCACTAGTTCAAGCCACAACACAAGAAAAATGTCACTGCAGCATAAAGTCATGCCATTATTCAGACTGGAAATCTTTCTGACCATCAGAGTTTATCGTTCAAGATATCCTATGTTTGTTTAACTAATGTGCACTCATGGATGTCAGATTGAGCCTAAGTGAATCACTGCCATAGATATGCAGATTTTTATGACTAAAGTCTATATTGAAAAAAACAAAAACAGAAAAAAAATATTGTCTTTCCACCTTATTGTAAAGAATTCTGGAAGACAACCTAAGCAAACACTTATACTTTGCCAGATGTGTTTTATAAACAAGTATAAAGTGCAGATTTGGCATGGTCTTAGACAGCAGCGGCAAGTTTTCTCAGGATGATAGTTGCACTGATTACCTGGTATCAATGGCATAGCTGACTGCAACATGTCACAATGAATTCAAGAGTATTTGATTACAAAATTTTAATATGGAGCAGTTATTTAAAAAAAAGAGAGAGAGAGGCTTTTATTGTTTAATTTAGTATCCAAATGCATTAGGAATACAACAGGCAAAGAAAAAGAAAAAAAAAACAGATGTTAATGTTTAATTAGCACTTTTTTTTATTCAGTGACTAAAACAACAAATTGGTTTTCTTGTATCAGAAAACTACATAGACAGGTTATGATTAGTATCCTTGTTGGAGTAAAATCAACAACATATTCACCCAAAATTAACTATATATATGTGTGTATGTATATCTTTATATCAGCCCAGTCTCAGTAAAATGCGTACAATTGGGAAATACCGTGTATAATATACGCCAAAACCGGTTTTTGCGTGCATATAATACACGCGGTCCTAAACGTGTTAAATGTGTTTTCCACGTTTGACACGTCCCCTGGTGGAGGCGTGAGCATCACAGACAGCCCCACAAACGAACAATTTGCTTTTCTGACCCTAACCATAACCGTAATCCTAACCTTAACCAGGAACGACGTCATTTAGAAAAGAGCCGGAGGATTTCTGACCACGTGATCAAAACGAAACCTAAAAAGTCATAGATATTGTACGCTGGCGCAACCTATTCTCTACCATTGCGTATCATATGCACGCAAAAAGCGTGTTTCGCGTATATTATACGCGGTATTTCAGAGTGCAAAGTCGTGGAATATGTACACATTTTACTGAGACCGGGTTGCTTTATATATATGCATATACATATATATGTAAATATATATATATATATATTAGGTTTGTGAACATAAATGCGTTATAGAACATGATTAATCAACTGAAATTAATGCGTTAATATTCATTAATGTAAATCTTAATCACACTTCACAGAGCAGCAGTATTCGTTTTGTCTCGGCGGTTCAGGCTTCTACGGTGTGCATTAAAACACTCCGCCTGGTATTATTCCACCTATACTATGGTTATTTACAAAATAAATACAAAGTTGTTTTTTACTACTTTAATCTTGTTTTTTTTTTCTTTTAGTTTAGATCACTTTTTCAGAAAAAGCGGACAATGGCCTGGTGCGTTGTCACAGTAACACGACAACGCTCCACCGTGCCTTGAATGCAGCGGCAAAGAAAAGCGATATACTGTATATGGTGATCGTCCTGATAGATTCAATAAAGCACCAGTTCAGAGGTCTGCAGGTCCGTTTCTAATGGCTGCATGTCTCAGCATCTCTGTTTACCTGGAGTAATACTACAGTCCCTCATCTTAAGAGTTCTGCTTACCTTACTGTTGATGTGCTTTGTACAAACAAATTA